>NC_049994.1:2042041-2061940 GCF_000003815.2 Branchiostoma floridae | reverse complement strand
GTGTTGCTGGTTGATAGTTTGTAGTTGCCTGTGACAAACCTGGCAGCCCTACGTCGTTGTACTGCTTCCAGTTTCTCCTTAAGGCAGTTTGTTTGTGCGTGTTTGAGTCTATGGGGATCCCAGACTGAAGATGAGTATTCTAACTTAGGGCGAACTAGGAAGGTATAAGCCCTGTTGTTCGTTCGTATTTTTTTAGGTTCTGCCGCTACTAGCCCGAAGCTGCCTAGGCAGACCCATGTAATGACTTGTCTCATTATCAATAAAGTCATCGCCAAAGGTCCAAAGAGCATTTCGAGGTCAAAAGGGCAGTGAACCATAGTGTCATAAGTACATCCCTCTCTTTCTACCACCTTTACATCCCCAACCGAAGGCATGTACACATTTTACACTTGGGAAGATTGAAGAACGCTGCGTTCCTTTCCTACAGATGTAACGCCCTACCAGGTATGTTAGAAATTGAACCTATGCTTTACTTTATGTAAACTTGGTAGTAAGTATGTAAACTTACTACACCTTTGGCAAGTTATCATTAAAAAATCCACTTAACTATTGACTTTGTATTTCTTATTCTTAGACCAAGAAAGATCACCATGGTAAACTGGACCTACAGCAAGGCCTTCGTTCTCCTGTACTTTGCGGTGATGTGGCCAAACCAGAATGTGTACGGAATAACTAAGCAGGACGCGGCCCGATTGAAAAGTCAGTAGGTCTACCCTTACGGTTCTTCGGTTCTTTGGCACTTGGAAACATAATTATTTCTTCTTGTTGTTAACCAAGTTCTTGTCAGTAGGCCCACCTTAGCGTTTATCAAATTTCTCTCAACACAGTTTATACCTAGCCTTCGTTCCGGCTACTGTCTGTTCCCACCAATATTGGTCTGATTTTGTGACGTACGTACTTATACCCCTTTTCCACTAGGACTGCGCTCTCGCCGCGCTCTCTCTGCGACAAAAAATTTGACAAGATATATAATTTGACAATAAATATCGCTCAACAAATGTATAGAACAGAATTTAATCTTTTTATACGTTGTGTTTTGTTGTCTTCTGAGTCACACTTTTACGTATTTGTATAATATACCCAATGTGAAAGTGAAGGTTACACATATCCTATTAAGGTCGCAGTAAAAATAATTTCCATAGAACCCGTTAAGCGATAAGTCAAACTTGAGGCCACAGAGAGAACGCGGCGAGAGCGCCGTCCTAGTGGACAGGGGGTATAAACAGTGATTCACGATGCTGATGAAACTATTTCCTAGAAAGTTTGAATTCTTAGACAGTAAATGTCATAAACTCCTTTATAAAACGATTCTTGCTTTGCGCCATTCAGTAGGCAGGGAATAAATGTTAATGTTCTTCTTCTTAAGACGGTAACAACATTCACTACGGTCGGTATGCAATTAGCTCTTTGATCGTACTTACTCCTGTTAAGGAGGTCCTCTTTTCAACCTCCTTGGTCCTGACGAATCAAGAAAGTTCTGACTTCTCTGTGATTCGATGTGTAGGCAAGGGGTGTACTATAATGAAATATTTTAATAGCTAATTTATAAGCTAACGTGTGCGAAAAATTGATAATAATAATAATAGTATATAGTATTCAAACCCTTCTACGATCACGAAAGAAAAGAGCTCCTAAAGAGGCCAATAAATTCCACCCTGATTTTCAACATCACAAAAACATTACAGAAAAGGTGGGAACCTACGTCTTCCACTGTCTCGAAAAAGAAGTCAAACCCAATACGTCAGTGTTTAGAGTCGTTTTAGACTACACAAGTATGATATTGTTCTACACTATTTTCCCGCTGCAAATAGCCCTCTGACAGAGATTTGCAATTAAGTTGCAATTAAGTTCTGTTTATCATATATGTGAATGACTTACCAAATTGCTTGCAACTCTGTAAGATTGCACTGTATGCCGACGATACGATCATTCACTTCGCGGCACGCAATGTACAGGCAATTGAGCAGGCCATACAGAGCGACGCAGCCAGACTTTCCCAGTGGTTTGCGGCTAACAAATTGTCGTTAAACCCCACGAAATGTAAAACGATGTTAGTGGGTTCGTCAAGAGCAAACGACATTAACACTGAACTAGACATCACTTTAGCTGGCACTACTCTTGAGCAAGTTGATAAATTCAAGTATCTTGGAGTCATTATCGACAACATGTTAAAGTGGCATGATCATTGTGATCATCTTAACAAGAAGCTTGCTCAAACAATCGGAATAATGAAGTACCTTAAACACTACCTGAATAGAGAGGCGCCGCTCACAATTTACAAAGCCCTATTTCTCCCACACATACAGTACTGCAGCACTGTCTGGGATCAAGGGGGTAAAGGAAGTCTGGATAAATTACAGAAACTCCAAACTAGAGCTGGCCGCGTGATCTTGGGGTACGATCGCTATACTTCTACACCAAACGTCTTACGTACTCTCGGATGGGTCCAAATAGCCGATGTACATAAAAGAAGTAAGGCAACGCTCGTTTTTAAGGCACTTAACGGCATGACCCCTCCCCACCTTACTGCATTGTTCTCCCAACTCTCAGAAATACACACACATAATACCCGTCTCAGATCACTCCTACTGCCTAAAGCTAAATCTGAATATAGAAAGAAAGCTTTTTCACACGCAGGTGCGGTGCTCTGGAACTCCCTCTCGCCCCAATTAAGATCTGCGAGGACACTGTCACAGTTTAAACGATTGTATAACCAGGACTAAAGGATTCTGATTGTATATATTTTAACTTTAGTACCTGTCATATCACAGTGGATCCTTTTGTTTGATTTCTGTATTATGTTTTGACGCTAAGACTGACATTTATGTTCTCTTCTGACTGTTATTTTTCATTTTCAAATCAACTTTGTAACAAACACTGCCCGACCAGCGACACATTGATATGCAAATTCCACTTTTCATTCCACTTTTCATTACTTTGATTTTAAGTTGATCCACTGTCTGAATGTGTTATCATTGTTATTATTATTACCATTATTATATTAAGTTATCTTGAGTTATTTGTATTGTAAATAGTTGACAGCTGACGATTACTTATGCAAGTTGGACCTTGGATTTCAATTTTGATTCAGTTGTTGTGATTTTGTGTTATTTTATGTTGGGGTCTCCCGGCCCACCAGGAGATATTGAAAAACGCCAGTAGGCGATGTATTTTCCGGGATAAATAAATAAACTGAAACTGAATGTCTTGTCTCCGAAGAGAACAGCCATTCATAGAATTCGTCTCCACATGTAGACAACACGGCCTCGTTCTTGTGAGCAAAGGTCACATTGGATTGCTTATTATGCCAATTATTCGGGAATGAACATACATTCAACTTAATATCAGACATGTTCATACTCACTATTACAAAAAGATGTTCGCGCTTAAAATTTCTTAATTTTGATTTTACTTCGGAGGTCGGTAGAGCATAACAAACCTCACTTGTGCACGTCTATCCTACCCGTTTCTATCCAGATTGTGTATAGACAGGAGAAGAGAACGAGAGAGAGAGGAGAGAGAGGAGAGAGGAGGAGAGAGGAGAAGTTATTATTGTGTGTAAGACCATCGTACATTTAGTCTTTACTACATTTACTAGGACGGATCTCAGAAGTGCAGGCTAAGATCGACAGGCTAACATTGCGGGTTGCTCACATCCGGGAACATACCTTGTCACAGAGACTTCCGGCCTTCACACAGCCGCATGGTAGGACGAATTCTTTAGTGACATTTTAGCAGGTGACAGGTAACCATTAATACGCAGTCGTATTAGGTCGAATTGGATGCCAACTTTATATGTAAAAAACAGCATTTTCCTTGGGAAATGTTGGCATTTTTGAGCTGGAAATGACAGATAACGGTTTTAGCTATTTTTCAAATTTTAAATAGACTTTTAGCTCAGTTAGAATATTTGAGGTGTCCTAGGCAGTCTGATATATAAGTTTGGTGACATTTGACCTACTAGTCAAGGGGGACAGCAAGAGTTCGTTCTGCTGTAGTGTTGACCTTTGCACCGTACCAAACTGGCCGAAAGTTTCTAAAGATACAATATAGAAGGCAGACTTTACCACCCACTAAACCTCACGTAGGTGACTTTTCACAGCCCTTTCTTAGATTTTTTCTAAGTATTCTACATGAGTGCATTGATAGTCTGTGCCCTGTTACATTTCGTGTTTGCATTCATGGGAGGGAAACATGTAATTGTTTTTGCCCCGTTTCCTGCTCTTCTTGCCCAAACAAATAAAGGCAATGACCTGGTCCACAAGGCTGTCATATTGGTTACTGGTAAAGTAGCAGGCACTCTGTAGTGTTAGATTACAGATTCTGTTGACATATTTCTCTCCTACACCCGTGACTATTGTATATTGTATCATGTATTATGTGCTTTCTCCTTGCACAAATATATAAACAAATCTCAGTTTCAGCTACTAGTACTACAGCCGTCCCTGCAGCTACGACTGATGCGGTAGGTTTATGGCCCTTGAACGCACGGTTTGGAGCATCAGACATCACCGGAAACGGAAACGACGGGACAGCAACGGGGACCCAGTTAGTCGCAGGTCCGTATGACGACGCCGACGGAGCTTTCTTGTTTTCTGGAACTGCAAATTCCTACATCGACATTCCCAACAACGGCAAATTGGACGTGCGCTACTCCTTCACCATACTGGCACACGTCTATCCTACCGGAGAGGATGGACCGATCTTCGACTACGTCGGTACCAACCCCAATACCTGGTACTGGGCACTGCACTTTTGGCAGTACCAACCACATGACCTGCAGTTGCGGTACGTTTTCGTCTCTACTAAACTAAATACGCTGGTCAATATAGGGAAAATATTTTGCCATGAGAGTTTTGTTAGTACAGGAATTGGCCGCCCCCGCTGAGTTGCTTGTCTAGTGTAAAGATACCTGTTTTTTTGTTTATTTATCTAAAGCCAGATCAATTTATTATTCTCATTTTTGAATTGAATAGAATTATCCTTGTATGTTGTAGGCCGGTAGGCAGAGATGGGCCTTTTTCAGATCACGTAGTTGCAAGAGTGCTGCAACTGGACGCCTGGAACTACGTTGGTGGAACCTACGACAGCACAACAGGAGTGGCCTCCCTCTGGAGCAACGGGGAACTGGCACGTGAACAATACATCGGGGTTACCGAAGTTGCAAGTCAGCATCCTGTCCGGGTGGCGGTGAGGGCCCAGGACGAAGATGATCCTCGGTACTTCGCGGGTCGTATCGCCTGCCTGCAACTGTACAACTACGCCATGACTCAAAAACAGATCGTCACAGCGCGCGATGCGTGTAAAGGTGAGGTCAGCTTCTTGGCTATAAATCATGGCTGTAAAGTGATTACTAGTGAAGACTATAAATTATGGCTGTAGAGTGATTACTAGAGAAGACTATACATTATGGCTGTAGAGTGATTACTAGTAAAGGCTATAAATTATGGCTGTAAAGTGATTACTTGTAAAGGCTATAAATTATGGCTGTAGAGTGATTACTAGTGAAGACTATCAATCATGGCTGTAGAGTGATTACTAGTAAAGACTATAAATTATGGCTGTAAAGTGATTACTTGTAAAGGCTATAAATTATGGCTGTAGAGTGATTACTAGTGAAGACTATCAATCATGGCTGTAGAGTGATTACTAGTAAAGACTATAAATTATGGCTGTAGAGTGATTACTAGTGAAGACTATACATTATGGCTGTAGAGTGATTATTAATGAAGACTATAAATTATGGCTGTAGAGTGATTACTAATGAAGACTATAAATTATGGCTGTAGAGTGATTACTAATGAAGACTATAAATTATGGCTGTAGAGTGATAACTAGTGAAGACTATAAATTATGGCTGTAGACTGTGTAGAGTGATTACTAATGAACGCTATAAGATTAATGCTGTAAAGTCTTCTTCGTTTCAAAACCTTCTTTTAATTCTTCCGTAAACGTTTCGGCGACTATGTGTCGCCTTCATCAGTACAAAATGAAACAAATTCTGTCAGTGCTATATGAACTAAACATTGCACTAGCTGTGTGAAGTTCATAACGCACCGACGGCTTTTGCTCCAATGATCTCATACTACTTTTCCTTCCGCTGAGAGCCTTTAGCGCAACACTAGGTACTGTTTCAAACTCACATCGTTATACTGTTTAATTGCCGATTTGCAGGTCCTTCTACAGCAACTGTTTCTTTCCCCGGACTGCTAAATTATGTAATTCTCTCGACGACAACTGTTTCCGTCCTGTCTACAACTTATCGGCCTTTAAAAGAAATATCCACAGCATAGAATATTTCCAACTTCTTAGCTCATTGCCTTGAAGTGCTAGTGGTATCATGACCTTGTTTTGATCTCGTTAAAAAAGGGGGATGCATAAACCACCTTTACAAAAACTCCAAGTTTAGTGAAGGGAACGATCTGATTTGATCTGTCAGGTCTAGAGGGCGTTGGTAGCTGGCGAACAAGCCTGGAAACCTAATTCTTACACTTTTGGCTCATGTATAAAAGGACCGATCCTGAAGCCACACCCCCTTTTCAATCATGGTTCTACTTGAAACATCTCCGTCATTAACAGAGCGAGCATGACAGAACAGGTGCATGGCTGCCGCCGCTAAGTTTTTAATTAGTTGATAATACAGTCTGCAGTTTGATCCCAGATGGTGGAATAAGATATTAAAATCATGATTGTCTTGGCTGGGGCAAACATATCACTTATTCTTAGACACAGCATTTAATATTAACATAATACTAACTCTTGCAGGCTTGCAGTCGCCTGCGCTGCAGCATACCGATGATGATGATGCAGACCACAAGCCCACATCGTGCGCTGAAGCAAAATCTGTACGCTCCAATACCAACGACGGCGAGTACACACTTTACCCTTTTTCCACGGACAGTGATGTATCCCTCCGCGTCTATTGCCATGACATGGCATCGGAGAAACCCAAAGAGTTCCTGACCCTACCATCCGGTCCCGATGAGAACTATGCCATTTTCTTTGGCGATCGACTGGTAAACCAAAATATGTTCCAATGCACCGGCCCATTACAGGTAGGTGAAACTATTGGTAGCAAATCATAACTACTCACAACAGTGGCCACGTTAAGTTGAAGGATGAACTAAATTGCTATTAATATATTTGTGCAACAAATTTGTCGTAGTGATTATACTTTAAAGGAGCACACGTGTAAGGCCAGCGTCACTGTGATGAAATATTTACGTAAGTCGCTGTACTTTTGTCGTGTCAATCAAGATTTCTTCTATATTTTATTCAGCAACCATTCGCCAGACGCGGGACCACAAAGTTCAGCAAGCTCAGAATCCAGTTTCATACGTCCAGGATCGAAGTTATTGGAAATGACTACACCTTTGCTCAAACCACTGGTAGTTCAACATGTTATTACCTTACTATAAGATTGTAACTTGTAATGTGCCCCGTAAGTAGTGCTAAATATTAATGACCCATGGATGACTGACTCGTAAGAATGCTTCAAGTCAATGCGCCATCAAGTCTGAGAAAAAAAAAAGAAATATTTCTTTTTCCTTTTGATGACGCAGGATAATTGATGTAATCGGTCAACCGTTTGTTGGTCAAACAATTTGCACCATCATGATAGATACTTTTTAGATTGACTTGCTCACCTTTTGCCAAGGAAGTCAATTTAGGTGACATATATTTCTAATGACAACAGGGCCAAACGATGTTGCTTACGGGCATGCAGGCGACTGTTATACAGCTGCACAGGGATGTGCGAAGGGAACGTTCAAAGTGGATCTGATTGGGACGGGACTTGAGCTAGCACCAGAAGTCCACTGGGCCATGGGTCCCACCTACCCAGGATATCTGACCATCAACGACATGTTTATCTCGGAGGACAGAAAGGTTTGTCTATAACTTACTGTTCGGTAATGTGGTAAGGTTTACCGCGCATCCATGCAGCAAAAGCTTTCACTTAAATCTCAATACTGGATTCACAGTATAACCAATCCCAAACTGCAAGATCTTTAAATATCATCTACAATACATATTAAGATCTTGAAATATTATCAACAAGAAAAAACAAGATCCTTAAATATCATGAACAAGAGAAATGTTTCATTTACATACTCCTTTATATGTTGATTGAAATTTTTTTTTTTTTTTCATTTTTTCAGGTAGCCTCTGGCCGATGTGGTGGATGGTGTGGTGACTGCCGGCCCGATGGAGAGAAAATATATCTGACACCCTCAGAAGGTATGTACAACACGTTACTTATAACTATAACAGCTTATTCTCATTGAAACGTTTCCAAAAGCTATGATATACAGTTTCGGATATATCTATAATATCATTTCGAAGGAAAAAGCCCTGCAATACATGACCAATGAGTTTTTAAAAATACCTTGTCACTTTTGTTTATGGTTAATTAAATGAATTTCCTGAACAATCAGGTACTTTGACAAAAAATTAGCTGATTTATTTTTCGAACCTAAAATAGCTTTAGGAAACGTTTCAATGAGAATAAGCTGTTATTGTTATAAGTAACGTGTTGTACTGGCATGCTTGTAATTAATGTTTCTATTGCACTGTTGTGATTTGTAATGTGATGTTGAATTTTGTTTGAATAAAGCCTGAAGAAAAATATCAGGGAAAACTGAAACCATCACAACATGCTAAAGATATATGAATAATTAACGTCATCATTACAAATCTATGCCCCCTGTAATGAAGTCTGATATGGGACAATAAAAAAAAAACTTACGACGATGGAGAAACTTTATACATGTTCAAAATCCAATTCAGCCCTATTTTTCGTCATAGGAGGCTCCCCGTTTTACTTTGATTTACCAGCGATTGACGCCGGCACGGTCTTATGACCTTATCGCACGATGAACTACGACCTTTGTGACCAGGGAATTACATATTTCAACTATTGCGCTCGAATGTTCCCGACTTATGACGTACTGCGCAAATCGCAGTTAATCGTGCGCGCTTGTGACCGAATTTTTAAGCTTTTTTTCTATTTGCTTTTTAACAGACTAGGACAATGTTGCACTGCACTCAAGTTTTGTAATTTATATAAAGAGTGCCCCATACAAGGTACAGACAGAAGGTAAAGGTAGTCTTTTACCTCCCTGACCGAAGTCAGATATCCATGTTTACACCTGGGTGAAGTGAGGAAAGGCACAACGCTGGGGGCACGGCAGGGATCGAACTCAGGACCTATAGATTCTGAGCCGAACGCTCTACCAGTTACGCCACACACGATGGTTTCAAGCTTCATTCATCTTTTTCAGAAACATGCGGATTATCAGCGTTTCGCCACGTCCCCCGGACTGATTGTTGGGGTCCAGGTTCAGACATATCCAGTCCTCCTGGTGTCACCCTCCAGGGCTGTGCAGAAGCATGTTGTGCCGACTCGACATGCCTGTCATTTCAGTACAACATAGTCAACCAATGCTATTTGAAAAGATGGCTCTGCACAGTTGGGGAGAAAGTGTTTTCATCGGGTGGCAACATGTACGATCGGATTCCTATACCAGGTTGGAGCATCTATCAAGTACATCATTTATCAAACTGGGTAACTCAACAGCAAAAGCTAGTATTGGTCTTTGAGATACAATTTGCTTACAAAACCACTTGATATGCTTATGAGATCTTGTACCACAGAACTGCAGACTTCATATCCACCAGAAGAAGGTCTTTCATGCCTTATTTGCGGCATCGTCGAAATATGACCACTTACTTAGGGTACATATTATGGCATAATTTCCGTGTCCCAGATCCGTGTTTGACTCATATCTTGGCAATACGTTTGTTTCAAAAATACGGGAGCTATATACGTGACGTTTTATCTAAATTCACGTCACATGGGACGACAAATACGTGACGTCCGACGTATTACATAGACGTCACACTTACGTGCGGCATACGTGACTGATTAAAAAGTCGTAGGTGAACAAGTAACGTCCTGTTTAATTTGTAGTCATTGATCGTTAACTAAGTTATCGATACAATTAAATCACGTATGCTGCGCTTTCATGTGACGCGTTTGTAATAGGTCGGACGTCACGTATTTAACGTCCGATGTGACGCGAATTTAGGTGTAATGTCACGTAAATAACCCCCGTATTTTTTAAACATTTATTTTGTCATACAAGGCACACGGGTCAGACTCCCTGGCCCCCACGCGTCACTTTCGAGGCGGGTGGACCGTACCAATTAGTTCCCAGTTTGCAAAATTTGTAGGATTGTTGGTAAAAAGGACTATTTCATAACACACGTGGGGAACAACGGATTTTTTATAATTTTTGAGATGTAGGCACCTTAGGCAATGATGTACAAAATGAAATACTAACTATGCAAAATAGGAGTACATTTTCATAATTAATGAGAATATTCTATCATAGCAGTTTTTTCTATGTATCTCTTGTCCCGGACGTGATATGGTCTTGTCTTGTAAGGACAAAATAGGGCAAATTTCTAAATTGCAGGGACATTTTCTTAAAACATTCAAAAGACTGCAGAAAGGATTGACGGATTGGCATCATTTTAGGCATGCATGTAGCTTAGGCAAAGATGTTTTTGATTATATACCTGTTATGCAAATGGTGGCTTAATTTGCATAATTAAAATGTGTATAACGCGATTGTTTTTAATAACTGGACTTCAATAAATGTAAAACATGTAAATTATGATAGGTGGAACATATACGGATACCAAATGTGCAAATGAGGAACTAACTTGCATAATATGTTCATTTTTGTAAAACCGCTTAATGATTAATGATGGAAATTTTTTACTAGTGACGTGTGTATGTTGGTCAATAGTGAACATCACCATGCATAAATCATGTAAATGTGTATACTAAGTCATTCTCATAAGATTTACAAAACTTTAATATTTCAGGGAGGTATAAGGTCGACGAACTCTAATCTCCAATGGGAAGGACTTTAGCCAGTAGAGGAGTGTCATCGGCCAATAACACTTCTCTGCTGGCTAAACTCCTTCCCATTTGCCAAAGTAAAATCTTTTTGGAGATAAACTTTCCAGTGCATTCGGTCCTGGTACATATCGCACCTGAAATCCTACAGGACGGTTTGCCCTGACTTTAAGTGACAAACAGCATGTTCTTCATGTTCTTAATTAGCGTAGATAAGGATTCAGTCTTTACTTCATGTTCTTAATTAGCGAAGATAATGACCCAGTCTTTACTTCATGTTCTTAATTAGCGTAGATAATGACCCAGTCTTTACTTCATGTTCTTAATTAGCGTAGATAATGACCCAGTCTTTACTTCATGTTCTTAATTAGCGTAGATAATGACCCAGTCTTTACTTCATGTTCTTAATTAGCGTAGATAATGATTCAGTCTTTACTCCTTTCTCAGGGTAGTCAGATGGAGGACTACAGCCACTAAACTAGAGGCAACCGGACGGAGTCTTCAACAATGGGAGTCAATGGAGAATGTTGTTGTGAATCTGTGTGTCAACTTTTGACAAGAACTTTATGCTCGCCGTCGTTTCTTTGATACCTTGTTTATGGATACAAAGTTAAGATAACAAACAAGTTTACATGACAGTTTGTTGGTTTTCATGATATTCGGTTTTCACTTATCACAATATATGTTTTGCGTTATTTTTGCACTTGTTCCGCCGTAAATAAATTTTGCTTCAACTAATATTTGTCATCCTTTGTTCAAGTAATTATGTCCAAAGGGACGTTTGCTTTCCCTGCTTGATATGATAGGGTGGATATCACCCTTATGTATGAGGGTACAGTCTCTTTGGCTTCGCTAGGAACTGAGCAGAGAATAAGTTCAACGTCACATATCAGATACTGTTTCAGTACTTCTTACCTGTGTATAGAGCTCACTGCTTTCTGATGTTTTCAAAACAAGCACATGCCCTGAATCATACCTCCATATTATCTTATGCAAATAATACACCATTAACCATTATAGCTGTCAATGTTATGAATAAAATCTTGTCTGAAGCAGTAGCTTGTTCTCATGTGGCGTTCTGTGTTGTACCCATGACGTTGTTTGCAAGAGGAAGAAAGTGTACATTTTTATCACTTTATACATGCAGAAGCATGTATATCCCGATATCAATTCTCTTATAATTGTGATTTTATAATGGCCCTGCAACCCCCTTACCTTCTTGTGCTAAAGCATACCAGTTATAAATTTCTACAAAAGTAGTCTTACCAGACTAACCACGCTGGCTAAATTGATGATAGTTTGCAGGGGAATTTAGACATCAGAGGGTAACATTTGCCCGCGCAGTACAAAATACTGTACTCACCCAGACCATTCTTGGTGCGCATACATGTAGGCCTCCTCTGACAGCCTACCTTTCCAACCGGCTTTTTTTTTTATTACTGCTAGTTATTAGAACTAACCCCGATAAATTATCCGGCGTGCGCTATTGAATTGGGTGGGCGGGTTACACTCCCAGCACCGAAAAAAAACCGGGAAACTTACGATGTTTCTAGCTTAGGCTAACGTCAACTTTCCACATTCGACACCCCTCTTGCCCTTTTGGCCAATACGAGCTCACGGTTTGCCACCATGGTGAAGGCTGCAGGCATTGACCTCACTAAGTATATCACCATGGAAACGGATGACGTGCCTTAAGCTGAGGAGAACACTCCGCACGTGTCAAGGGGCAATGACGTCACTAAGTATATCACCATGGAAACAGATGACGTACCCCAGGCTGAGGAGAACAGTTCGCACGTGTCTGAGACCGATGTAGAGTGTGCCAAGCTATGACGACATCAAATAGTACATACTGCATATGCAAAATGATGATTTTTTATGAAGAGTTTAAGTGCTGATTGTATTATGATTGTTTAGGACAAAATATGGATGAAGATATTGTTAAAGCTAAGCAATCAGGTAAAATCAAAAAGACTTGTTGTTATGAATTTTATGAATGTAGCATGTGCTTTTAGATGTTAAACCCTATCCAGACTGGGCTTTTATGGCGCTATGGCCTTGGCCAACGCAACGACGTCGAAATGACGTCATAAAATGACTTCATCTGTAGTTTAGCTATCCGCCATCTTGGATTAACAACATTAAATGCCTTAAGATACATTTTTTCAGCATATAACGTTAAAACCCCATGAAAATAAATTTAAAACCTTCACATGAATGTTTTCTGTAACTAAATACAAAGAAGTGATAAAATCCGAGTGAAAATGAGCTGGTTATACTTTTCATCTTGGATTTTGACCAATTACGTCATTACATTAGCATAATTTATGAATATCTAATTATAAATGTTCAACTAAGATGTGTTAGATAATACAGATATATGATAAGAAGTTTAGTTTTAACAATAAAATCTTAAAATCCCATTGTTTATACCAAAATTAGTTTTTTCGTAAAGTATGCCTTTAAGAAACCCGTTGCCATGGCAACACGAAAAATCATAAACTAACTCTTTTTTTGCAAATTGTCTTACGTTTTGTTTATTCTTTAAGTCATACTTTAACGTAATACGCAGTATCGAAGTTATGAGAAAAAAAAACTTAAAACAGCACAACAGTGCAACAGTGAACGAACCACTCAGTGCCGCACCTTTTCCCCAAGTGCAGTGAAATACCATCTTAACTTAAGGTTCGTCTGTTTCTGTAGGCAGACCCGTGGTGATCGCTACTAGTACCCTACGGTATCTATCTAGTTTTTATTAAATCACTATACAGTATACAGTATGAAGACTCGTATATTACGATAACACTCTTGACACAATAGCTTACAGTTGGTTTATTTTTAGACGCAATGAAGGTAACTTATTTACAGCAAGGATTAACTTTTGTACAGATATAAAGTTTAGATCTTGTCTTTCTAAGAAATTTTGAGCCGTCGCAGAAATGTTAATTTAAATTCTTACCTTTAGTTATTAGACCTTATTTGATCAATTTCTACTATTTTTATATCGACCTATGGAGCCTGGTAGAGGCTAATGAACACATAGTTATGTACCAAGTACATGTTCACTCACCAGCCCAATGTGACTATACTGAGTATTAAGACAATGGTACCCCCGTTGGTGCAGGTTACATGGGCGTCGGAAAGGTGTTCGAGTCAATGAGACGACTGCCAGTCAAAACAGAAAAAAAAAACGGATTTAATGGCAACAGTTAAAGACACGTTGTTGAGATAGATTGGGTATTTTCCGTAGAGAAGGAAACAGAGTATGTAGAACTGGGACCGGATCGGAGATGCAGATGCAACGCTAGTTCACCTTTACCCGCAGGGTAAGGCTATGTTGATTTGATTATATGGATGACATCCTCTGGGAACTCCAAAACTGATGCGAGCGAGCGAATAAAAAAAGTTGCCTCCAATATGAAATCAAAGTGGCCAGGAAGGTATAACATAGGACTAAACACACATAGTATGGTATACCAACAGTTAGGTGTAGGGACCAGTACATTATACAGGTGCAATACTTTTTTTTTTTCTTCTTGGACCAATCCGAAAAAAAACAGACCTGGAAAAACAATCAGAGGAACAGGTTTTGCCAATTACAAAATGGACACACTATGTCAGCAGGCATTTGGGGTCTTACCGGGGGCCAAGAAGACAACAAGAGCGAAGTCAAGTAGAGTTTATAGTCAATTGTACCAAGTTTCTACAGTCAAAGGTACAGAGACAGTTAGCCTTTATTACTTGGAGATGTGATTTTTAAATGCCAGTGGGAGTCCAATAATCCACCAAAGAGATTCCTTTGTAGGAAAGCTGACCAATTACCATTGTTTTGAGTGTTGCCAGTTCTCAAATTTCCACAGACAATAAGGTTCAGGTCCGGACCTGAAAATGATCATCTGGACCAGAACGGGACCTGAATTTTCTGTACTGGTACCATCCCCGTACCAACAGTAGATTTTTTTCTTTCATCTTATTCTTTGACATTGGATTTATTTTGGCATTCTATGGCATTAGACTATGATTAGTTATCTGTTTTCTGGTACTTTTTTTTCTATCTACGGAATATTTGTGCTCATTTTACAGCTGCTTTGCACAATTCATTGTGTGGTCGAAACCTTTTTTTTTTTTGTGGAAACGGCCGAAAATTGGTGCGAGCGCGGATGTCATCCATATAATGAAATCAACATGGCCTAACCTATATTCGTAGTGTTTAATACCCACACGGTATTAAGGGATAGTGGGACCGCGTGGCACGATCGGGAGCGCGTTGGTCCCAGGCCCGAGAGGTCCGGGGTTCAAATCCGCTTGCCGTGTCACCGATCTTGTGCCCTTGGGAAAGGCACTTTACACGACTTTCCTCGCCTAACTCAGGTGTGAATGAGTACATAGCTGCGGCTAGTGGCAGTGACAGGCCTTTGTGGTGGTGACAGGCCATAGGGGCATGTTCGGGCATGACGCACCCGCCATGACACATGAGTCAGGGGTAGGAGGAACCCCTTGCATCCTTGGTCGGAAGTCCTCCTAGGAGACGGAAACTCCAAACAACAAACCTGCATCTGCTGGGGCCGTCTTACACGTTGCATACAGTTGCCCCTGTAGGACTAGTGTGCCAGTGGACGAGAGGGTGGAGAAGGACGTGCACACCCCTCCTTCACCTTAAAAACCCAAGTGCAGGCCAGGCAGACGGGTCGCCTTAAACCCATCCGCCTACCATTGTCTTCCGAGACAGACGGATGCCAACATTAAGGGATATCAAGTCGACAGACGTTGGCTTCAAGTTGTAATATGTTCAAACTTTTGTAGTTTGAAACTATCGTCCGTCGACTTGATATCCCTAAATACCCGTCTTTCTAAAGCAACGTATATATGTTACCCTGCGGATAAAGGTGAACAAGCGTTACCCAGTGCATGGTGCGGCTGTCAGGAGCCAGTCCATCATGTTTTATTGGATACATTTAAACAGTTAGATAAACTACCGGTCGTCTACACTAACACTCTGTTGCTGCACTGGTACTGCCCGCTAGGCGGTGTTGTGAGGCTGTAAAACAGTCAATTTGCACAAAATGTAGACCGCGTATATATAATCATCCTTTTCAAAAGTTGCTGATTTTAGGTTTGAACGATTTAGTTCCAAGGTTTTATTGATGAATCTCTTACATTTCTTACTCAATTACATCTTATACAATTCAATGTAACTTTCATGATTCTTCATGCTGGTTTGATGTCGCCATCGGACCAAATCTAAGATGTTATTTTGAGAAGTCACCAATAAATTCACATAAATTGGCATTATGCCCACCCATCCCCTTCGCAGAATGACAAAAAAAGCTGACTAGGGTTAAAGCCGCATGCATTTCCTACTTATATGAATGGATGGATAAATGAATCAATAAATAAGGTACTTAATGTAGAATTGTTGTCGCAAGACCAAAATCCGGACAACAGCATTTTACTGTTGTTGACTTTGAGATGCAAATTTATAACACATTATTTTATATGTATGACATTTACAAATACCGTAAAAACAATCCACACTGTGGTTAATACGATAGGGTAGATACAACATACCATGCAAAGAAATTACCATAAAATGAACTTCAAGCATTTTCCTTATCTTACATTGAATGTCTGTATAAAATTCTCTACAAACTCAGCAGACATTAGATCATTGCTCCACTTAGAGACTTTTGATTTAAAAAGGGATATGTATTTTATTTTACCTTCAAAATATCTGATTGACGGACTAACCCGTTGTAACAATTGGGCAGCTCTAGCTGTATATATAGATCATTCAAAGCTGAAGTAAATAAGTAACAGTTATGCTGTGATTGTGCTCGGGCGTATTCACGGAGCCCCTGGGTCTGAACACTATCTTTACTTGCCCAGATACATGGAAATGGGCACGGCCACAGCAACGCTGATGACGTACAGGACAAGGCACAGCCTGTCCAGGACCTTGGTCAGCAGGGTGTAATCGGACACTTCCTGATCGCCCTTCACCGCCTTGGCCAGCTCCTCCAGGCTGTGGATCACCTCTTCCGCCTTCTGCTCGGACTTCACCGCCTGCTCCTGAACGATGCTAATCAGGTCACGCAGGCAAGAGGTCTGCTCTTCCACGGCGGCCTCCAGGCGAGTGGGCGGGCCGGACGGCTGGTGGGGTGTCCCGGAGACAGCTGCGGGGGTCTCTACGTCGGTCTCCGCAACGTTTTCGGCAGGGATGTCGCCTGTTGTACCGGAGACATCAGCTGGGGTTTCTCCGTCGACCTTCACTACGTCATCGGAGATTTGATCTTGGCTCTCGACCTCGACTTTTATCATACCATCGAATTCGAAGACATCGGTCGGGTTCTTTCCGTCGGTCTCCGCCAAGTCTTCGTAGACATTGTCTGTGGTCTCCTCTCCGTCGACCTTGACCACGTCATCGGCAGGGACCACGCGGTTGGCCCGCTCAGGCCAGGACAGCTTCCCGCCGGTCGGACCAGCCTCCTTCTCTGTGAGGTCTCCGAGCAGCAGGAACCTTATCAAACATCAGCAAGAAGGAAAGATGACGATGTGGAAGCTTCTAACCAATGTTTATCTTAATTTCTATGATCTAACGTTCATATCATTACAAAATGTGACCACTGGTATTCAACAAAACTCTCTCAAAATCCGCTATGAAATCTTCCTCCCACGGAAATCCACTTAGGTGCTGGTTTGGGCTGCTTCAACCTGCTAAATTAAACTTAAGTAAGATATTTTAAATGTTTTCGAGGATAAGAGATTTGCAATTTTTCTGATGATACCTGTGCTTTTATAGAAACAAGAATGCCTCAATGTACGCAATTCGCATTATTTCATTTGGTCTTTTCAGTCTAAAACCTTTGTGTTGTAACGAGTAGAACATACTTTGCCATGTAGTGGAGAAAGAAAGTCTTGGCCATTGGTGACAGACTCCCCTCCTTGTCGTGGAGGCTGATGATGTACATGGTGAAGAACAGGAAAAGTCCCATCAGCCCCATGCAGACGACGATAAGCGTGGCTGTAATATGAATCATGGCATTTGTTTTGTTTCAGTACATAACCGGTAAAACATCTTACGTCGTTGCCAGGTTTGCACTGAAGAGCATAAGCTACAAGTCCACTCACACCGGAAAGGACTCCTACTCTTTTCAATTAACAGATACCCGAATGTTCTCTGAATGGCTTTATCTGATTGGTCCTTGAAAAATAACTTAAAGGTTCTTGAATTTAAAAAAAAGTTATTACGTTAATTACATTCCCCACCTTCCCGAAGTCCATTCAGGTAACTAAGGAGCTAAAGAAAATCAGTCTATGTATCTATTTGTTTATTCTATCTTAAGACGTGTGGGTGACCCCTTCGTCGTGTATATATGAGCAAAAATAAGAATATGACAATTTTCTGTCCTCACCGAAAAACGGCAGCGCCCCTTTAACAGGAAGTACCTCCGTGACAAACACGAGAGACACGACCATGGAGAGCAGGATGGTCACTCCGAAGGAGATCCTGTCTCCCTTGTCTATGGGCATGATAAAGGTGATGGTCATCAGCACCACCAGGATGACGCAGGGCCCAACGGTCGTGGCGATGTGGAACAGCGGGATCCTCTCTAGCTGAACAGCGAAGCACGCCTTCTTGTTGCCTTCAGCGAAGATCTTGTCCTTCCGATTCCATTCGCCCTCCTGTTGTGGGGGAGACCAGACGTCACAGGTACTGCCCCCTCCACATTCTGTGTTTCACAAATCATTTCAAAAAATGATTGTCAATGAGAGATGTGTCCTGGCATGATTAGTTTTCTTTGTCTCGGATATTCTAATCTTTGGACGCATTAAGCAAATTGCATCATTGACATCCTCTGCAAAATAATGAGTTAGGTCGAAAAAATTGGAATGAATGACGTTTTTATTCCAGTGTTTAACCCTAGATTGTACTTGTAGAAATGACACTAGGGAGGAACCGTATCTGTAGTTCTGGAAGTGAAACTAGTTTGATAGTTGTAAAAGTGGCACCAATATGGAAGCCATGAAGGTGGTTGACAACTTTGTACGTGATAGTCTACCGCACTAGTGCCAATTTTACTACACTAGTTCACTTCTTACAACAATACATATTTCTCAAGTTTACTGGAAGCGGCCTAACCTGAAATAAATTAATGGAAATCTTTATTCCACTCAAATAAACACAAATGAAAACATTCGTGGCATATTCACAGCATCTTACCTATGGTTTGTTCAATTGCAGAGGACACAGAGAAACAGATGTGGCATTCCATTGTGTCAGCAGGGAAGAAGAACGGCTTTGCATCGCAGATGGTGCTTGTCAGAGTCTCCACCCTCCATGTTACGGTACCATCGGGTCTTATCAGGATCGGTACGCCCTTTTGCAAGCCTTGGTACTTACCATCGGCACTGCGGGGTAACAAAGCATCATACTATTTCTAATAACATGGCTGATTTCGTTCTGGAAAAGATCAACAGATTTCTCCACAAACGCATGTACACAGACACATTAACACAAACACACGCGCACATACCATTTATCATATCAAAAACATATTTAACATGATGTGATGTTGTTGATATGATAATAGTTTACTTAGAGACCATCACATACTTCCTCTTCAGAGTAAGTGTAGGTGTCCAGATGCTGCTGTCCCGCACGCTGAGGGTCTGGATGTTCCCGTAGTACTCTGGCCACCACGTCAGCCGGCTGTCCTGCCAGGTCTGGCAAACAATTTAATTTTCTTTGTGGAAAAGTCGCGAAATGCAAAACGAAAAAATGGAATATTTTTTTCAAAGAGACTGAATGTGCTATAACTGCGTCTACTTACGAATTCGATGACTAAAGTGGCTACAAGAAGCTCCTTCTTTTCGTCCTGAAAAATAAAAGTTACAACATTAATTACTTAAATTCTGTTATCTCTGTGTACTGTCTATAAATAGATCTAGAAGAATCTCACATATATAACAGA
>NC_049994.1:2040739-2041458 GCF_000003815.2 Branchiostoma floridae | reverse complement strand
TTAAAATATCGGACCTTTGGGCACACGTAAATATAAGGTAAAATAAAAGTATTTTATGCGTAATATGATTTAGAGGTATTTAAATGTGTTGTACAGGCAGACAGAACTGATTAGTTATTAGGTCCAGAAAGAAACAGAAAATGTTTCTGTTTAATAACTGTGGCAAACGTTTCTTTTATAGCTGACAAATAGAGATTCCTCTTCATATAATAATGATATCGTATTTTTGCTCTCATCTCGGCTCGGACAAATACATTGATCATGTAGAAAGTGATACAACTGCTTTGAAGAAAACATACCAAATGTTCATGCGACACGTTCAAACTTCCTCTAAGCGCTAACTTTACTGTGCACATCTTTGTAGAACATGCAGAATTGTTCAGACCGACAAATCTCTCACAATCACCTGAACAGCTGGGCTTGTCATATTGCCAGATGCCCCCTTGGAGGCACCTGACTCTGCTGGTATGTCTGGAGTCCAGAGTGTACCCTTCGTCGCAGGTGTACGTGACCTTTTCTCCCACGCGGTAGAACCTCTTGACAGGGCTTCTACTACCGAATGTTGGAAGACCCATGTCCAAGCAAACGCCTTCTAAATGAAATAGGAATCATCATGCTTTATTTTCAGCATAGATCAGAGGCGATGAGCAGAAGTTGGGTGTGACGGGTTGTTCAGTGTAATACGACCAGCTGCTGCCGCGCCGCGTGCCTGCGAAGCT
>NC_049994.1:2034229-2040578 GCF_000003815.2 Branchiostoma floridae | reverse complement strand
AGAAGCTGGTGTGTTACGCTAAAGGGCGGTTATACCGGCTATATAGATACAGATACAGAAGCTGGTGTGTTACGCCGAAGGGCGGTTATACCGGCTATATAGATACAGATACAGATACAGAAGCTGGTGGGTTACGCCGAAGGGCGGTTATGCCGGATATATAGATACAGATACAGAAGCTGGTGTGTTACGCCGAAGGGCGGTTATACCGGCTATATAGATACAGATACAGAAGCAAATACAAAACAAATACTTTTCACTCCAGTCAACAATTGACTACACTAATGCATGCCTACCGCACTTTGATTATCTGACTGATGTACGTCTGTTTGATTGTGAAACCTCAGCTACTGAGGTCGAATTTTAAATTTTTGTGCTTGACATTTCCAAAGCATATGGGTGGGATAATATTGATAATCGTTTTTTAAAACCTATTTCCCCCTTTATTTCTGATAAAATTGCGTATGTGTTTGATTTGTCTCTTTGCCACGGCATTTTTCCTGAAGCTTGGAAACGGGCAAATGTTGTGCCAATTTTTAAAAAAGGTGACCCACGTGTATTGTCCCTACCGCCCTGTGTCGTTATTACCCTCTTTATCCAAAATTCTTGAAAATATAGTATATAAACATTTGTATAATCATTTGTTATCTCAAAACTTGTTAAACTCTTTCCAGTCAGGATTCATTCGTGGGGATTCAACCTTTAGTCAACTGGTCTATATCTCCAACAAAATTTGTCAATCACTCGACTCAAATAATGAAGTCAGAGCTGTATATTTCGACATTTCTAAAGTTGATAAGTCGACATTGATAAAGTCTGGCATCAAGGATTGATATTCAAGCTTCAACGAAACGGGGTGGTAGGGCCAATTCTTAACTGGTTTCAGAGTTATTTACACGGTAACGAGTCATAATTGATGGTCAATGCTCAAATTTGTGTGAAATAATCGCAGGTGTTCCTCAGGAATCTGTGTTAGGGCCCCTTTTATTTCTCGTTTATAGTAATGATATGGTTGATGGACCTGTAACACATCCTTTCCTTTTCGCCGATGACAGCTCATTGTTTGACGTTGTTGAAAGTCCCTCTTCATCAGCTGCCAGACTTAACTCTCATCTTTCTAAAAAATTATCATGGACGAATTTATGGCTAATGGAACTCAACCCCTCTAAAACTGTTGAGATGTGTTATTCCAGAAAATCAAATCCCCCTTCTCATCCTCCTCTTTTTCTTGGAACCGAAGTAATTTAATCTGTCAAATGCCACAGACATATCGGAGTCCACCTTTCGTCAAACTTGTCATGGAACCCCCATATAGTGCAGATGCTAGTCAATGCACCAGAAAAGGTATCTATTTTAAATAAACTTAAATTCAAGTTATCTCATAATGTTCTGGAAATTATCTACAAATCTTTTATTCGCCGTACACTTGAATATGGAGACGTTATATGGCATGGCTGCACTATCCCCGACTCACAACTGATGGAACGCATTCAATACGAATGTTCACTTATTGTATCCGGTGCTATCGTAGGGTCTTCATATTTATCTATTCTTAAAGAACTTGGATGGGAAAAACTATCAGACCGTAGACATGTTCACTCTCGTATTTTATTCTACAAAATTATCCAAGGTCTCACCCGTCCTTATTTGAGAGAGTTGATACCACCTTTCGTGTTACACTCCACTCATTACGATCTACGCATCAAACAAAATATTCAGACACCTATATGTGTTACAGATCGTTTCAAAAGATCTTTTGTTCCCTACTTATACGCTACTTATCATTGGAATAAACTGACTCTGGCCGATCCTTGAGCCTTCCTCTGTTCAGAAAAAAATTGACCAAATCTGTGCGCCTCGTCCTTGCTTGTTACTTCGCGTTAGGTCCCCGTTTCCCCTGCGCTTTACTCACACGTCTTGGGACTCCTAGTTTAAATCAAAGTTTGTTCACCCGTAATCTTGTTGTTAGTCTAGCTTGTTCTTGTGGTAACCCATACGAAAGCATTTGCCCCTTTATGCTACACTGTCCTAACTACACTCAACAGAGATCTTTCATCTTCGGCAATTTGAGAAGACTGGCAGGTTTTGATTTGGACAATCTATCCGACGACATTTTAGTACAGTTGCTCCTGAAACGATTTTTTTCTGTCCTCTGCAGAAAATTCCAAAATATTGATGTTTGTGCAGACTTTCTTAATAGATACCAATGGCTTCAATAATGACTAAACATCATTTTCCCGTCTTAAGGGACTTAGTTAATCATCATATTCTGAGTTTATATCTTTCAATCTTCATTTGTTGTTTTTGCTTCAGTGCTTTGCTTACTTGTTATTATGTAATGTTATCTTGTTTTCTTATTTACCCATGTATTTGTATTCTTTTGCGGTGGCGGCATGAATATAAGTCATGACTTGAGTGTGCCGTCACCATGTCTTGTAAATATATGTTGCAATAAAAAAAGCCTGGTGTGTTACGCCGAAGGGCGGTTATGCAGGCTATATAGATAAAGATACAGACCAAGACTCTTGACAAGTTTTCATTCATACATGTCCGAAAACCTGGGAAATGCGTTCAAGTGACCTTGGGGATATGGTCCGAATGACCTTGGGAATATTGTCCGAAAGACCTTGGGAATATGGTCTGTGTGACCTCGGCGATACGGTCCTAGTGACCTTGGGAATATGGTCCTAGTGACCTTGGGAATATGGTCCGAGTAACCTTGGGAATATGGTCCTAGTGATCTTGGGAATATGGTCCGTGTGACCTCGGCGATACGGTCCCAGTGACCTTGTGAATATGGTCCTAATGACCTTGGGAATATGGACCTAGTAACCTTGTGAATATGGTCCTAGTGACCTTGGGAATATGGTCCGAGTGACCTTGGTTATATGGTCCGAGTGTCCTTGGGAATATAATCCGAGTGACATGGGAATATGGTCCGAGTAACCTTGGGAATATGTTTCGAGTGACATGGGAATATGGTCCAGGAAAGTTATTCCATCTTGGAAATACAACTTACTGCAAGGCATGATGTCATCACATGTCGCCGTGTAATAGTCCCCGTATCCGCCTCCGCCATCCACCATACAAAATGGCTGCTCGACCCCATAAGGGTTCCTGCAGTAGTTGCTGTCCAGATTAGCCCAGGGGTAAGCGTTCACTAACATAACAAACAGGACTGCCGGCACCCTTGACCACTCCACACAATCTGCCCTGGAAGCTGTACCGCGGTAGTTTATGCCACTGCCATGGTAGCAAACTGGGAAAGAGAAATGGCCAAACACTAGTAATGTATCGTATAAATGTACTAACTGATGCATGGCGAATCTGTGCGACGAAAGTTACATCGGAACTATGACATTTATTGTAACCGGTAGTGAGTTTCATATATATATATATATATATATATGACTCATCTTAAAGTAAAATTGTTTAAAATTTTTAGAAAGACACTTCCATGATTGAAATTTGAAATGAGAAGTTGATCTTAACCCTCATCCGACCGTATGGGGTCATTTTTGACCCCAGGCCTATATTTTTATCTGTCATAGCAACATTTTTCATCGGAGAAAAATTTCCTTCCATGAATTTGTTTGTATACATGTCTTACAACATCTACCATTTTTTCACCGAGTTTTGTCCATTATTGTATAAGCTATACTTGAAAGTTTGTGTCTGGTTCGGTGGGGTCAAAAATGACCCGAGCCAATTATGAATCATTAATTACATAAATATCAAGACATGTCAATGAAATAACAGGCATTCCTCATCATTGCTATTACAGCAACAAGTTATAGTTGCTTAGATGATTAGACACCGAATATTTTGAAAGAAATTTAGTATTTTAGTGTAAAACACTGTTTTTCGACATTCTGCATAAATTATGATAATACGCACTAATTACCTTTGCTAATGAAAATGAAAATGTTTCTAATTAATCAAGAAACAATATATGGACAGAATATGCAGAAGGAACCTACAAGAAATATCTCTGCGGGAAAATAGACAAGAGTTATTGTATGTGTGTGTTTCAATGGCGGAATATGGTGCATAATTAAGTAATAAATTCGTTACTTTTCACAAATATTGTATTTTTTCTTGTTAAATAGCATTATTATGCTATAAGTATTATTGCAGCATCAAAACCTTTGTTTAGAAATCTATAATTCAAAACATTGTTTAAGTAGGTTGAGTATAGTAGATTTTCAGAGCAAATGTGGTTTCTCCTCATTTTCTGCATAAATTATGATAATGAGTAATAACTACTGACACCAAAACTTGTTAAAATATTTTTCATAGATTGGTGAAACAGTAAATACATAGAAATGACAAAATAAGCCAGCAGAAATATGTCTATGAGCAAAACAAAATGGGGTCAAAAATGACCCCATACGATCAGATTCGTCGTAAAAATGTAACGGTCGGATGAGGGTTAAAGATGCCTGAGGAGATTTTATGTATTTGTCAGTTGCGAGATCATGATGTCATAGAAAGCATTTGACTAAAAACATTGGTCTATTATCTCTGTGTTAAAGTGGTAAGCGTAAGCAATGTATTAAACTCGTCCTGCAGTCTGTTGTGTAATCTTTGGGAATATACTTGTAGTCGCGTCTATTGTCATTTTAAGTGGGGAAATGAGGTTGTACATGTACAGCGACCAGACCATTGAACTGTACGTTTGCTTCTTACAAGGGTAAGAGACTAAATTCTCTTCTATACTAAATTCATATATTTAGAAACAGTCTAGAAAAGGGTATCAATCATTTTGTAGGTGCTAATACCAGTCGAAAGTGATAAATCTAGTCTTCCTCCTTACCTTCGTTGTGGTTCGTCTCTGGCTCCGGGTTCCAACAGGCGTGAGGTGGTGACGGAAACAGGTAACAGGGAGGGAACCTGGTCTTCGTCCGGTCATCAGCCATGCGGAGGACTTCCTCACACCACGAGCGGCACGGCAGCAGCTGTGTGCCCCTACAATGTACAATAAAAGGCAGGTTAGACTTGCCGTTCTCTTCTCCTGTCTATACACAATCTGGATAGAAACGGGTAGGATAGACGTGCACATGTGAGGTTTGTTATGCTCTACCGACCGCCAAAGTAAAATCAAAATTAAGAAATTTTAAGCGCGAACATCTTTTTGTAATAGTGAGTATGAACATGTCTGATATTAAGTTGAATGTATGTTCATTCCCGAATAATTGCCATAATAATCAATCCAATGTGACCTTTACTCATAAGAACGAGGCCGTGTTGTCTACATGTGGAGACGAATTCTAGGAATGGCTGTTATCTTCGGAGACAAGACATTCAGTTTCAGTTTATTTATTTATCCAGGAAAATACATCGCCTACTGGCGTTTTTCAATACCTCCTGGGGGACTGGGAGACCGGGAGACATCGCGGGAAGATGACCGTAGATGCAAATTCCCGGAACTCAGGATGTCGGTTCTCTGCGTTGCTGGTCGAACTGTCGAGCAGGTCCACGACAGGGGAATTCCGTATCTCCTCAAACGTCGTCTGGCCCAGCTGATTCGGCAGCATCGTAAGTCTGTCGCCAAGCTTCAGATCCACAGGAGTCGGCAGGCACACTGACAGTTATAACAATGTTATTTCATTTATTTTTACGAGAATACAAATACAGAAACTAAAGCTGAAATAGTTTTAAAAAAACTCCGTACGGGAGAAAAAAAGCCTAGTTTGCTTATATACAAACCCTATTCATTTAACAACAAATACTAATCACAATTGTACTGCAATAATTGAAATAAGACTTGAGCTATTTCTGAGTACTCATAATCAGGTATTTATTTTTTTCAATATGAAATTTTACATACATGACATATTAGAGAAAGTAAAACTCGGTATGTTCTACATCATTTTTTAAATTTAATTTCCTCAAAGAGACGGGAGTGCGTGCAGATGACATTTCCCGCGTCTTTTGTTATCAGCGGAAAGAACATAATTTATAACATCAACTTTTATCAATCAATCCTGTTTCCGAGAGGAAGCAGGAACGGATCCGTGATAACTTTATTTATTTATCTAGATTTACCACGGTTGTGGAAGGATTGACGTAACAGGTGACTATCACCATCTGATCATCGTTGAAGAGGTTCATCAGTCACGTATGAATACAGTTAATTCCAATTTTCTTCAATCAATGACTGTTTTGTAAGGTAAGGTACATACTTCCCAAATTTTCGATGTCTAACAGCACATCGTCGTCATGGGGAATGATCTAGTCTCAATTCTCGCGAGAGAACACAAGAAAATTTGGGAGGTATGTACCTTACCTTACAAAAACAGTCATTGATTGAAGAAAATTGGAATTAACTGTATTCGTAAGTGACTGA
>NC_049994.1:2026883-2034088 GCF_000003815.2 Branchiostoma floridae | reverse complement strand
CCAGACTGTAAGGTTTGATCCACACACACCGGGAAAGTCCCCTACTCTTTGCGACAATTGTGGCGGGTCCTTTAACGTGCGTGAGGTGTGGCTCTCCCCAAACACAGGGTCTCCATTTAATGTTCTATTCGATCCGAAGCTAGGTACTCATTTTCACCAGAGTAAAGTCGTTTAAAGTGCCTTTCCCAAGGGCACAATATCGGTGGCACGGCAGAGTTCGAACTCGAGACCTCTCGGTCCCGAGCCAAACACGCCACCGCTGCGCCACCGTTGCGCCACTGCTGCGCCACCACTGCGCTATGCGATCTCACTGCTTAGGCTTAGGTCACATTTTCAAACCGGGGCCCGGCAGGGCAGTTTACGGGAATGGTATGACATGCATCAAAATACACAAAATGTCAAAATAAGACTCATGGGCATGATTTGTGTATATTTCTAGGTATACGGTGTATTTTTTTTTTGTTTATTACAACTGCCCGGACGGGAAATGTGACCTAAGCCTTACCGCAACCTTCCTCGTCACTCCCGTCCGAACAGTCCATCCAACCGTTACACCGCTGCAACGCCAGGATGCAGGAACCTTCGCATGGCAGTTTCCCGGGGGAGCAGCTGACATCTGCGTAGGCAGCATGAAGCGGCATGTTAACTCTGCTAACTCACTAAGTAATGCTGTGATCATGACATGTTTAAATTCATGTCTACTAATTCCCCAGTAAGAGAAAAAAATGCGATAGCACCCCTCTATCAAATTACTTCACTAGTATATAACGTTAGACAGTTATTGAAATGACCGTTTGAAATTAACTGACCTGACCTCCCCAGTGCGACGTTGACACCCTCCACAGGGACTGAAGGGACGTGATATTGGCGGTTAGGAGTCATAGATAACAGATTCGCTTGCACATAACTGTTATAAGCGAATAATCTATTTATTTTTTATCTATTTATGCAAGTAGGCTAATTGAAAGGGTACAGACAGTAAAAAAAGTGTCTATTCTATGTCTATTATTCAGCTATATCATGATTCTACATAACTCACACGTTTTTAATGATTAGTGAGTTCTGTGATTTTAACAGGAATGTAGTTTTTTGGAGGTCTACTAGCTGGTCATAAGAATAAAGTCAGCATTCATTTGTATAGTTGTATAAGCTAGGACTCGGTATATGTGAAGTAAATGTAGTGCAGACTTACCCGACAATATCCGGACTTCGCAAAGGGTCAGTATTCTTGATGGTCCAGGCAGACGGACGGCCACATAGCGCCCCCGAATCCCCGGACAGGCGACGGAAATGGACGGCTGGGTCACGTTGATGTGATGGTCACCTCCACACTGGGGGTTGGTGCTGACCTGTTCGGAGTCCCCGATGTGGATGTTGAAGGGGTTGAGCCGATCACGACAGCAATCCTGACGGTTGACTATGACCACTCTGTAGATATTATAGACAATGTGTTAGAGTTTTCTTTTACACAACCAGTCTTTCTCACCTACTGACGCACCTATAACTCCAGTTAGAAGCTCTAAGGAAGATGTCTGACAGATATCGAAACGTCAGCAGGTGAGACAAACTGGTTGTGTAAAAAATCTTGTATGTCATATGATTTACCAACCTGATGGCATTATTTTCGGAAGAGCAATAGGTTTTATACAAATATTCGGATGAACGTTCCTAAGAAAAGTATAAACATCACATAATGTGTGTAAAGATTGATAGATCCACAATCACTATCATTGCTAGGGATTTTGTGACTTGAATCTTGACTCATCCTCTCGAATCATCGTAGAAATCAGGAGAACAAAATATAGTTATATGTCCTAAATGCCTAATGCTAATAATCATACGTACACAAACGCAAAGACAGTGTTATTTAGTCCAACCTGTCTATAGCGAACACTCAAGGGACTTTAAGAAAAAAAAACATGTTGGCTGCTATAGACAGAATTGTTGATGCTTGGATCAAATAGGAAAATCTGGGGACCATTGAAAAGAGGCCAGAATGACCAGGAGGTCCGACAGGTTTTTCTGCGTTTGTTTGTGCGGGTCTGCACTTTTGTGTGACTTAATTAGTTTTGCATCTTTACTCTAATGACCGACAGATGAACATAAATGTATAAATCCCTACCTATCAACCGCATACGCTTGTCCGAGATCCACCCACCAGGTGGCATTTTCCTCCCCGTAATGTGCAGTGTTTGTGCAGGAGGCAGAGTCCCAGTCGGTAGCGGTGTTCCCGTCTACGGCCCGGCTGGCGACCCCGCCCCAACCGGTGCTGGTTTGGAACGCCGGCTTCCTCAGGGCGACATTGACAGCTACCAAATAAAGATACTCTTTTTACACAACCAATGCTTTATTCTCACCGATGTTTCGTCTGTCGCCTTCTTCAGGGCAATTCTGACTGGTTCACACGAATTGATTTTCTGTCACAATCTTGCCATACCACGGTATCGTTAACTAGTCATCAAATGTTCTTGATCGATTGATGTGTAGGAAAGGATTTGAATGTTGAGGAGCCAATGTAGTTAAAGGGGCATTCCACTCCAGAAGGGGGTGGTGTTTTTCGATAGATAATGTGTCAATGAATACATAATCAGCCGAATTTTGTTGAGTTCACCTTGGGATAAATTACGCAATGTGTGTTTTGTAAAACAATATGACTAAACCCATGCAGACCCTACCAATGCATTCCCTATACGTGTAGACACTTCCTTTATCGTGAATAATTTCGGCATTAATGAGGGGCGCTAAGTACATCAAGAAGTTCAATTGTTCACAAGATATCAAAGAACACATAACAAGACGTATCTTTCTTAGCGCCCATGAAATTAGCTTTGTAACCTTACCTAAAAGAATTTTATTGTATTCAACCATAGGATTAATTCAATTAGCGGGTACTTGGGGAGTTAGTAGAAGACTGAATGCTTTTGAGGCACCTGGAGTAACTGGATACTTTATCGTATGATGTGAAGTAGTTTGTATTTATTTATTCCTAAAATTAAGATCTATCGGAAAATAACACTCCCGTGTGGAGTGGAATGCCCCTTTAATACAGATGGAAGAAGATCATAACACAGAATTAACCCTTAAACTGCCAGATTTTCAGTGCCAGGGTTGGCCGCTGACCTCCAAAAAGAAACCCCCGAACAAGTCCCTAACTTCCGGGGTTCGTGCGCTACACGCACGAAAAGCTGCTACTTTGGGGGAATACGCTATCACGGATATATCCGGGCGCAACACAAAGGGCATGTAAAGTGGACAACTTAGTGATCACTGAGCGACAGTTGTGTGACCACTGAGCGCCGACTGCAAAAGCGCTGAGCGACAGGCAAACGTGAAGATTATTTTGAAAGGGTGTGGCTACGGCTGTACGACCCACTTAACGATCGCACTACTTATTAAATTCAAATCAATGTTACCCTTTAGTAACCATTTACTTTGAACCTTCCCTGTATCCATGTTTCTATAGCTTATAAAACAAGACGATTTTTCCTTTACCTCCGTAGAAGTCCAGCTCTGTGAGCCATGGCTGCCAGCCCGAGTGGGTCTCGGTAATTAGGAACCTCCAATACTGAGCTGTTCCCTGGAACCCACCGAACTCCTGCCGCTCGTCCGTCCCTCCCTGCACGGTAGTAACGGTCACGACGTCCTCCCAGTTGTACGGACTCCCAACCTGCGACTTTTGCAGCGTAAAGGCTGCAGTGCCATGGGTGGTGTCTCCGTAGTTGTTTACAGCGACGCGGGTGATAGTATGGGGCGCTGTGAGGTTCAGTACAATGTACCAGTTGTTGTAGTTCTGACCCATACCCCTAGGGTTCCAGTAGGTCCCAGTGTCTCCATCCAAGGCTTTTGTGGCATCATACGTCACTCCGTTGTGTACCTTCGGTGTGCCGGCGGAGTCCACAACCCATGACGGATCCCGTACCAGCCACACACCTGGAGAAGTATGACACATGGCATCATTTCTCTGTCAATATTTCGTGTAGAAAAAAGGTACCTTAACTAAACGTAAAATGTGTCTTATATTAAATATGGAGCTATCGATATCGTTGACACACATTACTCACCACCACTACGGCACACATACACTTGTAGTATATACAGTATATGGCAATATATCTGTTTCAAAAATACAGGAGCTATATACGTGACGTTTGACCTATATTTACGTCACATGGGACGTGAAATACGTCACGTTCGACCTATTACGAACACGTCACATGAAAGCGAAGCATACGTGACTTAATTGTATCGATTAACTTAATAGTTAACTATCAATAACTAGAAATTGAGCGGGATGTTATTTGTCCACGTTACAGGCGACGCGTGTGCCCCGTAACGCGAGTAAGGACACCGTACATACGCAGCGCATATAAGCAGGGCCTGCATATACGGTAACGTGGCAATCACACAGAAATCGCATGTTCAACTCACTTACCACTTGCGCAACGAACGATACACACAACCGGCTCACGACCAGGCGTGGCGTGCAGACCACATACTTACACCTTACGCAGCCGTGCAAGTGACGCGCGTTGAGACGTACTCCCTCCCTTCCCTTACTATTCCTTCCCCACTTTTTTCAGAAAAACATGACTCCCAAAAAACGTACGGACCAAAAGCACGTACGGTGGGTTGTGCCCTTAGCTTAAGACGTAATTTAAATATCGTCATCAGGTATATGATATCGCAATTCAGGCGATACTGTATCGTTCTGTTTTGTTTTGTACATTCTATATCGGAATATCGTATCACAAAACGTGCGTTTAAGTGCGTAATGATTATGGCCATAGATTACAATTATGTTGATCACTGTTCATTGTCACATGCATGTTCCCTATGTTTCTATCATGTATTTGCAATTATCCTTCGGGCATGATCTTGCAAATAAACTTTCTATTATAAAGATTCTTCAATTGACACAGTTCATATTTCCGTCTGGATGTTGTTTTGATCGGACAATTCTATCATACAATATATCTTTTTTTTAGAGTAATTCTGCCAAAGGTGATCGAAAAGAGAAGTCTAATATGTCTTACCATCCTGTATCTCGCAGACGAAGCGGAATTGGTCGAGGCAGTTTGCGTCTGCCCACTTGTCTCGTCGTTCGCCCACTTTGTCCCCGAAGACGATGTGCGCACAGTTCACTCCGCTGTCTGGCTCCCCGGATGCCCAACTGGTATAACTGCCCAGTGCAGTGCCCCTTTCGTCTCTCCAGACACCCGCTGTGTTCCTTATACCAAGCCAAAACTGAGCGTCCCTATGTTGTTAAATGTAAAAGTGCATGGCATGAGTTTGCTACTGCCTCTCTTATTGCTAGTTTTGCAGACAACAATATCCATTCAACGTCTTTCGGACGCAGCAACATCTTGTGCTGTAGTGCTATGTCAACCATCCAGAATTGCCATGACGAAAGTGACAGACGGTCACCAAAAAGTCGTTATGAATAAAGCAATTTTTGTGTTAAATGAGTTTCTTTATTAAGTGACGTACCGACCTGATGAAAATGTTCACTAATTTCCATTCAACTAGCAGTGAGGCCAAAGCCCATACATTTGTCACCTTACCTGCTGACGCAGTTCTTTAGGAACGCCAGGTTCTGTTGTTCCTCTTCGTCCCTTGGAATCGCAACCATGCCGCCTTGTTGTCTGCATTCTTCCTGAGCACCCCCATACGTTGAGCTGCCTTCAGGGACGGTGTACATTTTACCACTGGACAGTACGATTCGGTTGTCTTGCGGACAGGGTGCTTCAAAGACAAGAGTTCGTAGACCTAATACCTCCATGAAATATTCTGATGATGCAGATGACTTTCACATCTGCATAATTTATGCTTGATTATGAACATTTTTAACTAACAAAGGTCACAATACTGACAATCCAATCATTTACTATATGTACTGAGATTAATTAGGGCACTTTGACGTTAATCGTATGCAATATTATGCAATTTAGGGACTTATTTACATGATTGATATCCGCTAATCTTCTACCTACCACAAGCTATGTAATTTATGTTACAGGTATTTGAGTCCTAAAAGGGAAACACTATAAATAAAAATAAAAATAAAATTTAGGCCGTACGAGATGGCAGACATCTGCCTGTTCTTCTTACGTTGAGATACATACAAACTACGTTGGAAATTTGACGGTATTCTAGACATAGTTTGCACGGGCGTTCAACCAATCAGATATTGATTATACTAGTAACGCGTACATAGGAAACTTGACACATCTCTTCCTGTCGTAGATTCCAGCTCTGTTGAAAAGCTGCACATTTCTTTGGGCAGTACAATTAGTTTGTGCAATATTATGCAAATAATGGAAGTGTTGCAAAATTGATATCTGCAAATCTTCCTACCTACCTACCACAAGTTATATGTTACAGGAATTTGAGTCCTATAATGAAAAACACTATAAATATAGATTTTCTCATTAACCCTATGCAGGGGTGGCTTTTCCCGGGCTTTTTTGGTCTTTTGAGGCCCGCCCCTTTCAGAGCATGATATAGACATAATATCTGACGTTTATGTACGTTTGACGCAACGGTGACGTAATATGACGTAATTATGACGTCATCAATTTGACTTGATTGGCTGGAACCGTGAAAGGGGGGAATTCCCAGAAAACCTCAATGTATGCTACAAAAATGTAACAGTAAGTGCAGATAACAGAACGATAATGTTTATTACGACTTATGTTGCCAATAACAACATCGATGACTTGTCATAATGACGTTTTGACATCTGTAAAAGACGTCACACAGTAAGGAGCATGTGACGTGTTTTAGTATGTCGGCAGTGTGACGTGTGACATTTGTAAAAGACGTCACGTACCTTATGTCAGACGTTAAGGAGCATGTGACGTGTTTTGGAAAAATCTATAAATCTTGACTGTCTGAAACGTCATTTCCTGCATTTGAAGGGCGCATTTTGCTTGTATTTACTAAGGCCCCTAAAGACACTCTTATTTCGATGACCCTCCCCCCCAGGCCAAAATGAATTTGATGACCCTCCCCCCACGCCCAAAAAATTCATGGCCCTCCCCCCAGTGCACACCACCCCACCCCACACCCCTCGGTAAATATCGTGAAGTCCCTTACCTTGTTGGGCACTGGTCAAGCAGGCGAAGAATACCACAAGGATGAACTCCTTAAACCAGCCATGTAAACCAGCCATGTTATTCCAGCCTGTTTTCCAGCAGAAGAACTCA
>NC_049994.1:2021861-2024312 GCF_000003815.2 Branchiostoma floridae | reverse complement strand
ATTATACCGGCTGTATAGATACAGATACAGAAGCTCGTGTGTTACGCCGAAGGGTGATTATACCGGCTGTATAGATACAGATACAGAAGCTCGTGTGTTACGCCGAAGGGTGATTATACCGGCTGTATAGATACAGATACAGAAGCTCGTGTGTTACGCCGAAGGGTGATTATACCGGCTGTATAGATACAGATACAGAAGCTGGTGTGTTTCGTCAAAGGGCGATTATACCTGCTAAATAGATACAGACCCACGAAAGTCCCTGCACACAGAGGTGTCACCATGATCAAATTACTACTCCCTTTCAAGGCCGTTCTTATTTAGAAGAAAAAAATGCACATAGTTATTCCCTACTCAAATCGATGCGGCTTATATTAGCGATGCCACTGGACAGAAGTAATTACAACACGTTGAATAAAACTTGGAATGTAATCAACTGGTCTTACTCAACAGAAATATCAACGAATTCCACCATTTTTTTACATTAGTCTCAGGTAAACATGATTAAATTTGAAATATTAATGACAGCTGATACAAGGACAGTGCTGACGTAATGCTTGGCATGGCAGGGCTATCTGTTGCTTCTCGGATTTGCCTGTCCATTTTTCATTTTCAAAAAAGTCACCGAGAAAAAATGATAAAGATTTTGCTAGCAAAAACCTGTAAATATTACCATTCAGAGGCACATACACATAATTTCAGTCCAAAAACAATGCCTTCTATTTAGAACAATAGTAGCAAATAAAAAAGGGATTCATTGTATAAAAGTTCCATTAAACTCCTCAGGCTGTTTTTTTTTATTTAAGCCGTTTATCTCCACCCCAGACCTTTTGAAAAAAAGTTATTTATCTGTCGGCCCAATTCTTTTCTGAAAAAAATCCGGGAAAGGACAAATAATTTTGGTGTGGCCTTAAGTCTGTACTGTCTACAGATAAATGTACAGGAGTGCATTGTATTGTATTTGGGATCTCTTTAGTCGCATTTTGTCAGTGTGAACATGTATGAAATTATTTTAGTAGACGTTATATCTACCCGTCCTTTCAAAGACCTTAAACATTTTATATATTCATTGTTGGCGTGTGTAGATTCCTTGTGCCGCTATGTAGCCATGGCAAGTTTCAGCGGTAGTCTCTGTTGTTCGTACACGTCATCACGATCAATGCAATCAGCAGTTGGATGCTATTGTTGGATGGACCCACCGAAGTGCCTGTACACAGAGGTGTCCCCATGATCAATTTGATATTCCCTTTCAAGGCCGTGCTCGTTCAGGAAAAAATGCACATAGTTATTCCTTAATCAAAAACCATGCGGCTTATATCATCGGCACCACTGGGCAGAAGTAATTACAACATGTTGAATAAAACTTGGAATGTAATCAACAGGTCTGGCTGTTTGTCTCTCTGGCGTCACAGTACATGCTTAGTGATGCTTTATGTAACTTTGTTATGTTAAGTATCAACAGGCGTACCCTTTCGTGCTAACGGCACAGATGTGTTTTAGTCCTCGGTGAAAAGTTGGCTAATTGATGTTAGTCAATCCTAGTTAAGTAAGATGGACAAGGGAGGCAAGGTAGTTTTGTAAATCTTCAAAATAGCGCAAGGAAAACGCACACACACACACACACGAACGCGCGCACACAAACACAAATTACACACGCACACACACCCAGAAACACACACATACATTACACACGGACACACACACACACACATACACAACCAAAATACACACTTACAAACACACACACACACGTTAAACCATTTTTCAGCTTCCCATTGATGAGTCTGATATGGTAACACTTTTGTGACGTACGCGTAAAATGCTTCATGAAAAATTTATACCTTGATTCTATCCATGCCATCTTCTGTATTGGTCTTAATTTCCGGAATGTTGATTCCTTATATCTTGAAATAACGGCGCCCGTTATATGAGCAGCTGATGCAATTAGCTGAAGGGAGGCATTTTATGCTGGCTCCGCTTCACAAGAGTTTATTTTTGTATATTCCATTGTTAGATGGACCCACAGAAGCCTGTCACAGAGGTGTCACCATGATCAAATCATCCGGCCTTGCCGACTCCCTTGCAAGGCCGCGCTGTGGCCTGCACGGTAGCATGGACCTTACTCGGATACAAGTTTATTCAGAAACAGATATCATCAGGATATATCCAAGGCTTCTCGAGTAATGCTTTTGACAGACAGACAGACAGACACACAGGCAGACAGACACACAGACAGACAGAGGCACACGCCCGAAACATAATCTTAGCTATTCTGGCGAAGGTAAAAATGCACATAACTTTTGCTTGCTCAAAGCAATTAGTGTCGTCACTGGGCAGAAGCGATTACAACATGTTGAATAAAACTTGTACAGAAATGTACAAGAGTGCATTGTATTGTATTGGGGATCTCTTTAGTCGCATTTGTCAGTGTGAAAATGTATAAATTATGTA
>NC_049994.1:2005577-2021761 GCF_000003815.2 Branchiostoma floridae | reverse complement strand
TACTTTATTCGTCGCCATATACACTGACTTTTCCACTCCATCCTTCATGTCATCCATATATTCAAAGTGAACAGAATAGAAAGTCGACTTGTAGTTCTTGGAGCCTCTTATATACTCAAGATAACCGGGAGCTCCTGGAATAATGACGTTATCTGCAAAAACAACAGATCCCTTCTTCAACAACATCTCTTCCTCGATAAGCTTGATGTCCCGGATGTAGAGGTACTTCCAGTGATCCAAGAAAACCAGGTCCAGCTTCGTGACGTCATACGTGTTCTTGAGCTCTCGGATGACGTCAGCGCTATCAAGGTTGATGACCTCGATCTGTGTAAACAAAATTCAGAGATCTTAAATTTTCAAGGAACCAACTTTAACAGTCAACTGTACGTCAGATTACTGCGAATGACTTACTTATCTATTTCAGAGTTAGGAAAGACGTTTATATGCAATTATACGTAATATCATTGTTTTGAAAAATAAATCGGCAATAAAGGAAAACAGCGAAATTGAGTTCACTTTCTTGAGCGTTATAATCTAGTCTTGAAACAACAGACTGGGAAATGAGTTTTATGATTTTTCATATATAAATACAAGCGTTTTAATTTTTGTATATTTTAATGGAATTTCCTGGTTTATCGCGATATCTATTCTTATAACGCGACGTGGTTCACTTAGGATCAAAGATAATAATTCCATTAATTTCAATGCAACGTTACTGAATGATTTCTGTTTCCTTTACCCAGGGTAGACTGTGTATCGCTTTGCAGGGGTGCATTGAACATACAAAGTAGATAGTACATATGAACATCGATCAATCCAAGTAATAGAGAAAATAGATAAAAATGCCGGAACAAAACTTTACAGACTTATAGCATGTTATAGCAAAAGCGCATCGAAGGCACATTGTACTAGTTAGTGAAATCAAGTCCAAAAGACTAGTTTGTAGATTGCCCAAAGGTAGTAAATGTAGAAAGTTATTATTACCTTGTCCTGTAGACCAGTCAGCTTCACAACTTCCCTGGCCACGGCGGCATAATCCGGGTTGACTTCTATAGTGATGAGACGAGCGGAAGGAGACAGATTTCGGGCAATGCGAACCGCCGAGTAGCCGCAGTACGTCCCCAGCTCAAGACATGTGGTCGGCTGCAGCTCACGCACTATTTCGTCCAGGATGTCGCCTTTCTCCTCCGCCGCGTTCATGGCCCATTCCTGGGTCCTGCAGAACTCGTCAAACGTCTCCAGGACGCTGTCAGGATCACCCTCTCGGGCATGCTCCTGATGATGCAAGGTCGAAAATTTAGAATGTGAATTAAACTGTGACGGTAATTAGCATTTTCCCTATACTGTAGTACAGGTTTATTTTTGAGTACCAACGCCTCGTTTTGAAGTAAACCCTGGTACAGTCTCAACAATTCTAAACCGCTAAGGTGCAATGGTTGAGTGGGTAGAGTGTTTGCCATGTAGGTAGGTCATGAGTTCAATCCCAGGCCGAGTCATACCAAAGACTTTAGAAAGGGTACATACCGCTTTCTCTGCTTAGCACTGGGCACTAATGAGGATGACTATGGGAGTTAAACATACAACACTAAACCAGCGGAACAGCCCCCTGCTGTAGTGGCTTGCATAAATGTGTGGCTCAGGGGCTACAGAAATGTAGATGGGCGCCACCCCTAAGCATCTGCACAGATTAACATCTAACAGATTAACAAGGGTAATTGTTTCTAAAAAGGTCTAGTATCACACCTTGAGGTATTTAAGAGCGCGCTGCTCTCTGGTTGTTCCCTTCAGAAAGTTGTAGATGGCGGGGGAGATGAAGGCCAGCCATTGGTCCTTCAGCCAGTCCCGTTGAGCGTAAGCGTAGGCTGCCGTCATCGCAACTGTTCCCGTCACTGCACTGAACAGCGCTGTTGTAGTGGACTCCATCTTTGATATGACTGTCGGGATAACAGGATAAAAAGATAATCAGGCAACCGGCGATGACAGTTGTAAACCTTTCTGTTCTAAGTCCCTTCTGGTAGAACATGCAGAAATTGTGGAAGGGCAGAAACACGGCCACACATAGTCACACACATGCATACACACACAAACACGCACACATATTCACACAGTGACACGCACATACACACATATCCACACACACACAAGCACGCTCACATATTCACACACACAGTGGCACACACAAACACGCACACATATTCACAGACTCACACAGTGACACACACAAACACGTACATATATTCACACACACACAAGGTGAGGTGACACATACACAAACACACACATATTCACACACACACAGTGACACACACAAACACGCACACATATTCACACACACAGTGACACCCAAACACGCACGCATATTCACACACACAAAGTGACACACACACAAAGTGACACACATATACACACATATTCACACACACAGTGACACACATACACACATATTCACACACACAAAGTGACACACACAGTGACACACACATTGACACACACACTGACACATTCACACTCTCTATTACAGAAACAGACCAGCAAAACATGTCTTCGTTCCCTTGGGTAGTAGCAAAACTTTAGACATGAATCAAAGGCAGACTTGATGTTCACCCTATTAATTGGGGTTGCTAAGCGACACGGAGTCTACCGAAGCATGTTCAGTCATTTTTAGAAACAATCATCACGTTAAAGAGGGGCCATAATCAGATATTTCGTCAGTTACAATCACACACTTATGTCAGTATGTTTCAGCTATGTACTATTAGAGGATGAGCATTCGGAGTGATACATATTAAAATGAGACCATGGCGTAAAATTGTACGACTGTAGCACTGATATAACTCATCCATTTTTACGGTGACTAATTCTGCAACAATTTATCGCTCATCTATGTACCAATCGCATCTATAATGAGGTATGACATAACCCTACTTTTCTGTATTGGAAAAACGCTGAACAGAATATTGTGGTCCCTAGCTTCTGATAAAGAACAATTCAATAATCCCTTATCCCGATCCTGCAACTGAAACGCATACTAGACTAAAGGTGGGGTCACACATGTGAATATATATATAACGTTCTTAGTCTCTACCGGGCTCCACAGCTCGCGGGGAAAATAGTACAAATTGGACGAATATGGATACATAACATACCAGATTAGTTAGCTGACCGAGAAGTATAGTTAGCGACCCAGCTAACTCGTCTGACATGTTACCTGTTTACGTTTGTCCAATTTTTTATCATTTTTCCAACGACCCGTGGGGCCTGGTGGAGGCAAATACTCCCATGCGCGCCTCAAACCGACTTAAATATATACGCAGGTGTGACCCCAAGTAGCCTGTGTTTACACAAGCTCTCGCCGGCTGGGCTTAATGACCCCCTCCCCCCGAGATTGTCGGGCCGGCCGCTAGGGGTTTGATTTTAGTCAGGCTATGACCCCAAGCAAATGAAACGCGTACGCCAGTTTCAAAATAAAGCTGTACATGTGGGACTGAGTTTAAAAGAAAGCTGTAGGAATACCGGAGCACCATGGACTTACACAAGATTTTTTATATATGATTTATTGAAATAGAATGCAGAAACAACGGAAATCTGAACAACCGAAGTCAATATTCCAAACTTTTTGTGCCAATTTTATTTCCAGTCTTTTGGGGGCGCAGACAACACTTTGTCTTTGCATTGGCCAAGACATTGTCTGCAAGTGCAAGAGATTTCTTCTTTCTGGTGGACAGGTGAAGAAAATCCTTTATGGTAAGTCGTCTTTAGAGTGAGCAAAGAGATAATAAGCTTTTATCTATAGGGTACCAAATTTCAATAGGAAACCTTATGAAAATACAGTGAGAAAATATGTTTTCAAGATCATAACTTTCAAGTATAGAAAGAAATTCAAATTCAAAGAAACAGAAACACAAATAAAACTGATATTTCATCTAATACTATATTGCTTCTTATGTAAGGAATTATATATAATCAATGTTCAGTAAAAATATATCGCACGTGTCTTGTGATATCTGTAATGCTGCAATAAAAATGCTTTTAAAAGCATAAAAAGTACTTATTCATTACCTATTTCAATCCTTAAGTGTCATTTATTATGTAGGCAGAGCTATGAAGTCTTGGGACTATACTTTCACATGAAAAATTGCAGTGGAAATACAAATATATGTGACAGCAAATTTGTACGTTATGCTCCTCTGTTAAACGAAGTCATCTCCGCATTGTAAATATGAAACTAGTTGATATCATACTAAAGCTACAAGCCTACGAGGATAAATATTTTGCAAGCTAGTCCATGCATAGATTTATTAGCTGCACAACACTACATTACCATAATGTATGAAGTATTGTAAATGACGAACCTTGTCTGTAATTGTTTTTAATACAAATATTACGATATGTATGTAGCCTCTTTTTTGTATAACATTTCTGACATAGATCGCTTTAGTATGTTGTACTACAATGAAGTGCAATTCAGCCCTAGGAATACATTGGTGTACTTCTAAATGTTGCCAAATAATTCGTTTCATTGCGAAGAAAGGGATACAAAATAAAACCCCGAAAAAAACATGTCAAAAACAGCCTTCTCTTGGAGATTATCAGTTAATATCATGTAACAACTAACCAAGACTAAAACAACGAGCGAGGCTAAAATATGCCTTAACCACCTGTAATTGTCGTTTTTTACAATGCCGCCAGGTGGCGTTACTGCTTACTCATCACCAATATACACTGACTTTTCCACTCCATCCTTCATGTCATCCATATACTCAAAGTGAACAGAATAGAAAGTCGACTTGTAGTTCTTGGAGCCTCTTATGTACTCAAGATAACCGGGAGCTCCTGGAATAATGACGTTATCTGCAAAAACAACAGATCCCTTCTTCAACAACTTCTCTTCCTCGATGAGTTTGATGTCCCGGATGTAGAGGTACTTCCAGTGATCCAAGAAAACCAGGTCCAGCTTCGTGACGTCATACGTGTTCTTGAGCTCTCGGATGACGTCAGCGCTATCAAGGTTGATGACCTCGATCTGCGTAAACAAAATTCAGAGATCTTAAATTTTCAAGGAACCAACTTTAACAGTCAACTGTACGTCAGATTACTGCGAATGACTTACTTATCTATTTCAGAGTTAGGAAAGACGTTTATATGCCATTATACGTAATATCATTGTTTTGAAAAATAAATCGGCAATAAAGGAAAACAGCGAAATTGAGTTCACTTTCTTGAGCGTGATGATCTAGTCTTGAAACAACAGACTGGGAAATGAGTTTTATGATGTTTCATATATAAATACAAGCGTTTTAATTTTTGTATATTTTAATGGAATTTCCTGGTTTATCGCGATATCTATTCTTATAACGCGACGTGGTTCATTTAGGATCAAAGATATTATTTCCATTAATTTCAATGCAACGTTACTGAATGATTTCTGTTTCCTTTACCCAGGGTAGACTATGTATCGCTTTGCAGGGGTGCATTGAACATACAAAGTAGATAGTACATATGAACATCGATCAATCCAAGTAATAGAGAAAATAGATAAAAATGCCGGAACAAAACTTTACAGACTTATAGCATGTTATGGCAAAAGCGCATCGAAGGCACATTGTACTAGTTAGTGAAATCAAGTCCAAAAGACTAGTTTGTAGATTGCCCAAAGGTAGTAAATGTAGAAAGTTATTATTACCTTGTCCTGTAGACCAGCCAGCTTCACAACTTCCCTGGCCACGGCGGCATAATCCGGGTTGACTTCTATAGTGATGAGACGAGCGGAAGGAGACAGATTTCGGGCAATGCGAACCGCCGAGTAGCCGCAGTACGTCCCCAGCTCCAGACATGTGGTCGGCTGCAGCTCACGCACTATTTCGTCCAGGATGTCGCCTTTCTCCTCCGCCGCGTTCATGGCCCATTCCTGGGTCCTGCAGAACTCGTCAAACGTTTCCAGAACGCTGTCAGGATCTCCTTGTCGGGCGTGCTCCTGATAATGTAAGATTGAAAATATTGATGAAGCCTATACTTGAATGTAAGTTCATCTGTGACGGTAGTTAACATTATGTTACAATCATAAACTCTATAACCGTACACAAAATAAAGCGCTTACCAACAAGCTTTTGATCAGTCCTTTGACCCGTTGCGGAAGTCTTATATGCTTATTTTGAAGCACCAACTGCTGCCTTACTTTGAAAGTAAGTAAGACTAAACTATGGTTTAGTCTCAGAAAATTCAAAACTGACAAGGGTAATTGTTTCTAAAAAAAAGGTCAATATCACACCTTGAGGTATTTAAGGGCGCGCTGCTCCCTTGTTGTTCCCTTCAGAAAGTTGTAGATGGCGGGGGAGATGAAGGCCAGCCATTGGTCCTTCAGCCAGTCCCGTTGAGCGTAAGCGTAGGCTGCCGTCATCGCAACTGTTCCCGTCACTGCACTCAACAGAGCTGTTGTAGTGGACTCCATCTTTGATATGACTGTCGGGATAACAGGATAAAAAGATAATCAGGCAACCGGCGATGACAGTTGTAAACCTTTCTGTTCTAAGTCCCTTCTGGTAGAACATGCAGAAATTGTGGAAGGGCAGAAACACGGCCACACATAGTCACACACATGCATACACACACAAACACGCACACATATTCACACAGTGACACGCACATACACACATATTCACACACACACAAGCACGCACACATATTCACACACACATTGGCACACACAAACACGCACACATATTCACAGACTCACGCAGTGACACACACAAACACGTACATATATTCACACACACACAAGGTGACACATACACAAACACACAGATATTCACACACACACAGTGACACACACAAACACGCACACATATTCACGCACACAGTGACACACAAACACGCACACATATTCACACACACAAAGTGACACACACACACACAAAGTGACACACACACAAAGTGACACACAGTGACACACATATACACACATATTCACACACACAGTGACACACATACACACATATTCACACACACAAAGTGACACACACAGTGACACAGTGACACACACATTGACACACACACTGACACATTCACACTCTCTACTACAGAAACAAACCAGCAAAACATGTCTTCGTTCCCTTGGGTAGTAGCAAAACTTAAGACGTGAATCAAAGGCAGATTTGGTGTTCACCCTATTGATTGGGGTTGCTAAGCGACACGGAGTCTACCGAAGCATGTTCAGTCATTTTTGGCGACGCCTCAGGGGCGGAGGCATTGTCTACAGTATTACGATCGCTTTGAAAGAATTTAGAAAATTCCACGAACGCATTCCCTTGGGAATTGATTTTTGGCTATACTCGGGGGGTGTCGTTCTTTGTTAGTGGTATTTCAGGACTATTCTAGCTGTTTATTTTTCTTTGTTTAGGCATTCTTTGTGTGAGGATTAATGATTTAAGGAACGGTCTTTTCACATAACCGGGAATGACTGCAATCCTTGCACATCATAGGCAGTACACTCTGTTACAGATTGTTACGATGTTTCGCATGCTTATGAATATCATAATGAAGATCAATATGTCCCAGCTTTTATTTCTTATATAAGCTTGTGCTTTTTGCAATTTGGAATGGAATGCTTCAAGTGGTTGTCGTTTGGAGCTATAGAAAGGATGATTTTGAGGGTAGAAAAATAGCTTTCGCCTTTGTCTTTTGAGCTTTGGGATGATATGCTTTCACGGAGTCAAAACAAATAATGAAGACGAATATGTCAGTTTTATGTCGATATCTATAAAATATAAAGTGAAGTGATTACAGGTAATTGTCATTTGGAATTGAAGCTGGTGTGTTACGCCGAAGGGCGGTTATACCGGCTATATAGATACATATTAAGTAAAGCCTGATTGTGAAATGTTAATAAGTCACATATTTCAAACAAGTCATGAAACCAATGGATTTCACGTTGTTTAGATTCTGCTTTGAAGACTATGACTAGCACAGCTAGAATAAAGGAAGGACGCAGAGACAAGGTTTTCCGTACACTTGGCACGGGAGACTGTTGAAGTGTTTTGACGTTACTACATAATGCTGACCCCGCTAACTTCGGTCACAGGTTGGATACAGAATAATTGTACTGAACATTCCTATGGCGGTTCTCTCCTTTACTACATCCATCTCCGGTTTGATTCGGTCCGTCGTCGCTGAGGTTAACCTTATGTACGGTTCTTTGATACACATGCACAATCAACTACTACTGCAATGTATACCCAGTACACTAAAATGCACAGTAATGGTATAAATCACCTCAAAACTAGTCCGTGAATTCTCTAACTAGTTTTAGGTTCACTATGGTTGTAGCAGCGCAATCGATTGGCTATTCTAGATCTGCTACTGGTCTGGCACTCCCCTCTCATTATCTTCCTTCTGTCGACGGTGCTGTTCTGGGTGATTTGTAGCTCCTTCCCGACTTTATAAGGCACACGGACGTCTATTCCGGCTCCTTCAGTGATGCAGCTCGTCTCACTGACTTGCACGGACTCCACTGACTTTCCCTGTCGTGGTAGGAGTCCCTGTGCACGTTGTGGCGGAACTGCGTCGTCCTGGTGGACACAGGTACGGGTGTCAGGAATACCTTGACGTTGTCACTCGTGTCCAGTATGTATGGTCAGTCTGTTGGGATCGAGAGAAAACACAGAGATCACATCGCCCGTTTCAAATACTTAACGGATACACTGATACTGAAAATAGCGGTTTCTTCCAATTGAAAGCCAACTCATAAATTTGACACAGTCGTTGTACGGCTGTTTGGATGCTCGTCACAGCTAAGATATGTTGTAGGCACTGCTGTACGTAGAGAGAACAAACATAAACGAAAAGAGTCGCAGAATGTGGCGTGGCGGGGTTGTAGAGTCATGGTGAACATCTTTACGGGTGCCAGGGATATTTTGTCTTCGTCGCTCTTAGGACACACACTCATCTCAACATGATCACCTTAGCTGGTTGATATATTCCAACAAGTCTGCATTGATTACATCCCTATGTCTGCGCTTTCATCAGGCGCACTCACTCACATCTCACTGACCGGTTAAGTCCTCCCATCAGCAAGGCAGTCGATGGAGCCCTGGAGACCACGGCGGTTTGATCTGTACATGGACAAAACATTGAAACTTTCAACTGTCTCTGACAATGGGATACAAAGTAAATTAAATATTTACAAAGAAGCTGTGGTATCCATCTAATCAAGTTACAAATATTCCAGTCTGCACAAGCTGCCCAAATATTAAGTCTCCAGAACCTAGCTATAGGAGACACTTTCTCCGACTTTGGGCAACAAAGCACTCTAAACAAATAAACCAAAATAAATCAAAAATCAATATGAACTAACAAGGCGATATTACAACGGACATACAGAAGCAACATACAAGTAGACACTGACAAATATGACAGAAGATTTATCCTTCTCAGACGAAGGAAAGCCCATGGCAACCAAGTTCCCATAATATATATATACTAAATATAAAAAAGTTTAATCAGGGGCTAGCCTAATAGTATAGTGTGTGTCCGTTTTTCCTACATGCATGTCAGGAATTTTAGTATCGTATGTCTTATGTCCAAGAGTCCCATCATGAAATACAATATATTTATAAACTCTTCTCAGTTAAGGAAATTAGCTCTTGAGAGCATGATTTGATTTTGATTAGATAAATCATTATTCAAGCTATATACATGCCAAAAGTCATGAAGATTCTTCAACTGTATCTTGGGCAATGCTCTTCCAAAGTCTGAAACAAAATCCGCCCCTTCTATACACAAACGACTTTCGTCTTTGAGATTAGATATGCTTGTACGACGGAACGCAGATATTTCGGAACATAGGGATTGAATCAATAATCATTTATTCTAAGATACGACCTAAAACTGTCCCGAATTCAATGAGTTTCCATCCGTCTCTTTGATTAGCTATGATGCTAAATCACAAATACGGAATACTGTATGTTTGTGTTTTGATCTCGACCACACGCGGTCTCCCCGCAGCCATTCCAGCTTAATTAGTACCAGACATGCCGGATGGTCCGTTAAATCACGACAACCCACAATCGTTAACAGATCAAGAAATAACATTGAACATAGTTGTTACTCCAAAGGAGAAAAATATTTTATCATCATCTATTCATCAATGAAATGATATTTACCCCCAGTTAGGTGTGTTGCTTGTGCGAATATTGAATAAAACATACAAACTCTTCCAAAAACACATCTCATAAACGTCTTGCTAAAGGGAAAAGAAAAACTAATAAAACACTAAAATGTTTAAAATGGAGGTTTCTAACTGAAGCCTCCTTGTTGTCATGCTGTATGATCCTTTTGAATAGATAGGGATATTTCCATCACACAGGTTCCGTCCGCAAATAAGTAAACATTACACAATCAATCGCAGATGTCAGCAGCGGCCGGACACACACATTCTTCAATTTCTTGGGTGTATTTCATGTATATGGAAAACTTAAAACGTGTGTATATCACCATCATAGTACAGGACGGCTATAATCAAACATTAGACTGTACTTACGAAGCCATGACCTCTTCGAGCCGCGTTTCGTCTCCAACTGATATTAAAGTTCGGCGGTTGTCTTTTCATATACATCCCTCCGCTGCTGACCTGGGGCAGCTGTATACCAACCAATAAATCACAAAAAACAATGATCATAATCCTGACACTGGTCAAATATATATGTATATCACAAAAAATTACTACGAACATCTGAAACCTTCGCGTGTTTGTACTACTTTGGACAGCGCTTGTGTACCTCTGATCTGAGGAGGCAGCCTGCTCCCTAAGATCTGATGGCGGGAGTGAGTGGGGATCCCACGTGTAAGTTAGACCCTGGGAGCGACTGCATCCAATTAACAACTTTGATCCCCGGAGGGCCCAAAGATCCACTATTAGATCCGGGCCAGTTCTACACAAACCAGATGTTGTTTTGCAAGCTAAAGTCAACAGTAAACACAAGTCCGACTTGAATACTACGTAATCTAGAATCAAAATCAATGTGACTGTACGCAGATGACATTAACAGTTTCAGTGAACACAATTTGAAGACCAAGAAACAAATCTATCTTTAAATTCAATTTTTATACTCTGCAATCGTATACACCCTGAGTGTGGCCCGATCATACCGTAATCCCCTATGGATGAACCTATTGTTCGAATGATGTACCACGTATCAACTGTATTTCTCTACGTCAAATCAATTTGAACATAAAACAACACAGAAACAGATCAAACGTCAAAAGTATGGATGTTTGGTAATAAGATTCCCTTCTTTTCTCCTTCTTTCTTTTGTTTTCGCGCAAATCACCAGGAGAGATAATCAACACACGAACCATCGCCGAGAACAAAAACTCTTGTACACGATGTCTGCATGCAGTAGTCCTTGAATTATGAGGCATATTGGGGTACAAGTGCAGACGAAAATGTGTCATAAAATTGCGGTGTATTTAACAGTAACCGGTACTACAAATCGCTTCCGAGTTCCGCCTTATTCTATACAAAAAAAGCATTGTTTAGACCAACTTTCCGGTACCGATTTTCACTAACCTGGGGTGGTTCCTCGTCTTCCAGATACCTTGAGGTGAAACTACTGGCCCGGCTACGTGCACCAACATCATCCTCGGGAAAAACACTTCTTCGACTAGCGGCATTTTGTTTGTATCAGGCGGGAGAACTGGGACAGAGTGCCCCGGGACGCTTATCCATAGTTAGCAAAACGAAGATCACATGACTCGGAGCACGCACGCTCAAACGGGGTTCAAACATGACTCCGAGCACGCACTACTTACAGGTACATGTCAGTGCGTGCTCGCGGGGCTCAAACGTAAGAATTCTCATAGATCACGCAAAAGACCTGCAAGGGTTCACCATCAAAGCAGTTTTTTTTTATTAAACTGAAATACAGAAACTTTCTACTTCTTGCAGAAAAGATATTACAGGTAATAAATAAGACACAAATACTGGGTAATAGTATGTTCATGTTCATGCTACGATACGTGTTGTTTACATGGTGACAAGCAGCTTTATTACCCTTTGAAATATTCATGGGTGTAATATTTTCACCTGTGTATGTATGTCTGTGATTGGTTGTGTCAACTCAAGATAACTAAAGAACTGTTGCTGAATGGTGAATGATTTTGCTGTGTTGGTGGCGTGTGACAAAAACGGAAATAATTACGGGAATCTTCGGCCCATAACGGCTTCACATGGAACTGCAGCGAAACATGTTTTTTTTTTATATTTCGTGTTCTGAATAAGCCGTGATTACGATTGATGGTTGGTAGATAGCTGTTGTGCTAGGAAAGAAGGGCATACGTTTGGGCCCCCAGCGATTGGTGTTGAAATTGCAAGGTAATTTTTGTCAAAACTTTCCGAAGACGATTACTCAAGAAAGAAATAACGGATTTTCATGATTTTTGGTCTGTATGTAGCTTAGACAAATGAAATGAATGTTGTACAAAATGAAATACAAATTATGCAAAATAGGAGGTCATTTCCAGAATTAATGTGAATACGATATATATCAGGGCCAATTCCAAAGGTCTGTACAGTGGCAAGTTGACCAAGTATATGACTGTGCGGACGCCTTCTCTATCTCACTCTTGCTTTTCTTAAATAACTACCCGTCTCCTATATCCTGTAGTTCAGGGCTCCGGGCTCGTCCTTCTACTCCCCGCTTGGCTAAACTCGAGTGAGAGCATATGGTGTGCTCTGTATTTAGACCCTTCCTCTCGCAAAGCATCTCGGGATAGTACTCAATTTCTTATCCCTTTGTCCTCTGTTCGGATTTAGATTTGTGTCGACATATCGGGGGCCCCAATTTTACCTATATATAAACTACGTTCCCCCTTACCCCCCATTCCTTCTCTAACTGTAATGACAACACAACACCCTGCTCAAGTCTAGTTCTTTTCTAAATGTTCCACTTTATCTCATACATTCGGATCCATATGCATCGTGTCTTTGCGTTACAATCATAACTTTACAGACTTCTAATGTTTCTAGGGAACGCCAACCGTTGAACGGCGTTGATAACAATCTTGTCCTGAACATGATATGGTCTTGTCATTTAAGTGGCAGATAGCTTCTGTTGGGGCAGGTTTGAGCCATCTAACTGATTCTGGAACTGCAGGGGCATAGTTGTCAAAGCGTAGACAACTGACAATTACCTAGGGTCTGCATGCTCCTTCCCGTAAGGCGTAGTCTGGCTATTATGATTTCCCATAATTCGCAGGGAATCTATTTCATCTGATGTAAATCATACGGAGGAAGTGATTATTTTCCGTAAGTGAATTTTAGTCAGGCCTTCCAATTTTTCGTGAGCCGTAGCGGAGACGGCATTACTATAATACACCATTATGGAACTTTCCATTTTCTTATTAGTAATCCAAATGGGGTCTTCAATTTGCATAATTGTCATCAATAGATGTTTCCCTCTTTCTCTGTTACATCCGCCGTGTGTTTGAAAGTACTGTTATGAAATCCAATAGATGTATTACATTTTCTTATTACTTATGCTGATAAAGATACTGATTTTCAACATTATCATCTACCTAACGTCGCCGGGGTGTTTTTAAACACCACCCTTGTTAGAAACAATCATCACGTTAAAGAGGGGCCATAATCGGATATTTCGTCAGTTACAATCACACACTTATGTCACTATGTTTCAGCTATGTACTATTAGAGGATGAGCATTCGGAGTGATACATATTAAAATGAGACCATGGCGTAAAATTGTACGACTGTAGCACTGATATAACTCATCCATTTTTACGGTGACTAATTACCTTTGCCAGAATGGCTAAGGTTATGTTTTGGGCTTGTGAGTCTGTGTGTCTGTCTGTGTGTGTGTGTGTTAACAGCATAACTCAAGAAGTCTTGGATGAATCCCGATAATATTTGGTAGGTGGGTAGGGGTCGGCAAAACGAAGGTCAAGTTCGATAATGGGCCCCCTAGCGGCTTGCTAAGGTACTGCAGCAGAACCTCAATTTTTGATATCTCCTGTTCTGGACATGCTGTGATCATGATTTTTGAGTGGTATATAGCCCTTGAGGCAGAGAGTAAGTGCTGGGAGTTTGGGCCCCCTAGCGGCTTTTTTGGAACTGCAGGCGCCGGTTTCCTTTCAAACTTTGGACGAGAATAACTCTACAACGTGTTGACGGATCGTCATGATTTTTGGTATGTAGATAGAATGAGTGATGACTTACATAATGGTATACTAATTATGCAAATCAACAGCTAATTTGCATAATTAATGAGAAAATGTGAACGTGTTGACGGATCGTCATGATTTTTGGCATGTAGATAGCCTAAGTGAAGACTTATATAATGTGATACTTATTATGCAAATTAACAGCTAATTTGCATAATTGATGAGGAAAAGTTTATAAATCCACTGCATTCCATCATAGTACTTTCATCAAAGTTGTCACATATGTAACTGAGAAAGAGGGAAGAGAGTAAGGGGTGTATTTAAAGACTTTGAAAGAGAATAAGTCAAGAATGGATCAAAGGATCATCATGATTTTTGGTATGCTGATAGCTTAAGTTATGCTTGATACAAGTTGATATCAATTAATTGTAACTTGGGATCTAATTTGCATAATCAATGCCGAAATTTTATAAACCAACTCCAAGCATATAATTATGAAGAAAATGAAATGAGTAACGCATTTGTCTACAGACATCATTCTACATAACAAACCTGGTTTATTTGGCAAAGGTATGTGTTCGTGGAACTCTAGTTCTGCAATAATCTATCGCTCAACTATGTACCAATCGCATCTATAATGAGGTATGACATAACCCTACTTTTCTGTATTGGAAAAACGCTGAACAGAATATTGTGGTCCCTAGCTTCTGATAAAGATTAAATTTGTTCAATAATTCCTTATCCCGATCCTGCAATTGAAACGCATACTAGACTAAAGGTACACGTGGGGTCACACATGCGAATATATAGATAACGTTCTTAGTCTCTACCAGGCTCCACATCTCGCGGGGAAAATAGTACAAATTGGACGAATATGGATACATAACATACCAGATGAGTTAGCTGACAGAGAAGTATGGTTAGCGACCCAGCTAACTCGTCTGACATGTTACCTGTTTACGTTTGTCCAATTTTTTATCATTTTTCCAACCACCCGTGGGGCCTGGTCAAATACTCCAATGCGCGCCTCAAACCGACTTAAATATATACGCAGGTGTGACCCCAAGCAAATGGAACGCGTGCCACTTTGTCGGGGGATTGGTTCCGAGAACAAATGTCATTGTGTGCTAAGTCGAGGTAAACGATGTGTGGATTAGAGTATCGTAGAACAGGAAGAATTGTTTGATAATACCTGGCTATGGTGCAGCCAGGGACTCCGTGGAAGGAAATGTCCACGTTTTCAAGCCAGAATGTAGGAGAAATGACTCGGCCATGAGCCGTAGAACAACGCCTTCGAATAAACTGGTCTAGATGGCAAATAAAGGAATGCCCGGTAATGGCTATTCGGGTGGTTTGTTCCATAGTCTTGAACAAGAATGAAATCAAGAAAAACGATGAAGGCCACAGGTACGCTCACCGCTCGCAGTATGTAACTGCTGGGCCGGGTGGACGGCGTGGGAAGCAGACGATCGATTGGCGGGAAGCGGCTGCGGCGTCCGTCGGGTGATTCACAACTCGTGCTACCGGGCTGGGTTGATAATGGGTACGGACGGCGGGCGAGGAAGACGATCGGAGGGAGGAGGACGGCTCCGGCGACCGTCGAACAAATCACAACTCGCGCAGTCTTCAGCAGCAGAAAAAGCACAGCTGAAACGTGCAACAGGAGTCCACAGAAAATGAAGACTCAAATCGTCTTTGTAACTTCTAGACCGCGAGAGACACAAGCTTTGCTGTTGCTTGTGATCCAGCTAGGAGGGAAGTGAATGACTCAGCAGACTCAGAGGATTCTGAGTCACACACACACACAGTATCGCTATCTCCGACCAGAGCGTTGTGCCTGGTAGTGACATTTTTTGTGGTAAACGACATCCGGTGTCAATATCAAACCGCCTAGAATTTGCTGCGTTGAAAATTCGTATTTTATGATAAGTCGTCTTTAGAGTGAGCAAAGAGATAATAAGCTTTTATCTATAGGGAACCAAATTTCAATAGGAAACCTAATATAGTGAGAA
>NC_049994.1:2004793-2005477 GCF_000003815.2 Branchiostoma floridae | reverse complement strand
GTAAATGCAGTGGTCATTTCAGATGTAGCTGTAGAAAAGACAGGTGTCGTCATCATTGTTGTCCCTGATGTCATCAAGGTAGTGGTGATACCTGGTGTAGCCGTGGTCGTCACCCCAGGTGTTGTAACAAATCCAGGGGTAGTCGTTGTTACTGGTGCGGCCGAGGTCGTCACTCCAGGTGTTGTAACAAATCCACGGGTAGTCGTTGTTCTTGGCGCAGCCGTGGTCGTCACTCCGGGTGTAGCACCGATTCCAGGGGTAGTTGTGGTACCTGGTGCAGCCGTGGTCGTCACTCCGGGTGTTGCACCAACTCCAGGGGTAGTGGTGGTACCTGGTGCAGCCGTGGTCGTCACTCCGGGTGTTGCACCAACTCCAGGGGTAGTGGTGGTACCTGGTGCAGCCGTGGTCGTGACTCCAGGTGTAGCACCAACTCCAGGGGTAGTGGTGGTACCTGGTGCAGCCGTGGTGGTCACTCCGGGTGTTGCACCAACTCCAGGGGTAGTGGTGGTACCTGGTGCAGCTGTAGTTGTGACTCCAGGTGTAGCACCGATTCCAGGGGTAGTGGTGGTACCTGGCGCAGCCGTGGTCGTCACTCCGGGTGTTGCACCAACTCCAGGGGTAGTGGTGGTACCTGGTGCAGCCGTGGTCGTGACTCCAGGTGTAGCACCAACTCCAGGGGTAGTG
>NC_049994.1:2003691-2004433 GCF_000003815.2 Branchiostoma floridae | reverse complement strand
AAGATGAACGTATATGGGAGGATATGTTTCGAGGATCGTCATAGGGAATTCTTTCTTTACAGTAGGTATAATATTTTAGAGTGTCTTGAAGATAGTCAACAGCACAACCTGATATGTTCATTTTGCACTGCTGTTTAAAGTGTGAATTTGAGTAAACAAAACGTATCTTAGGGGGCGTTAATCAAAGAAGGCTGTCAGTTGTCAAGAGGTTGTCAGATAGGCTAAAGTCAAATATTGCTATGCTTCCTTTGTGAACGAGAAACACTGCATAGCAATTCAAGTCTTGAAAAAAAAACACCTAACAAGCACAAGCCGTACATACGTTCGAGTTAGAAAAATCGAACCAGGTGTTGATAAAAACTTCGTTTGGGAAATTAAACAGCAAGCATTTTGGTTTCTGAAGTGTTTTCAAGATTACGTCCAAGATAAAGCTGTGGGACATGTAATGCACTAATTTGATGTTTCTATTGCAATATCCGACATAGTACCTGGTGCAGCCGTGGTCGTCACTCCAGGTGTTGCACCAACTCCAGGTGTAGTCGTTGTTCCTGGTGCAGCCGTAGTGGTGACTCCAGGTGTAGCACCGATTCCAGGGGTAGTGGTGGTACCTGGTGCAGCCGTGGTCGTGACTACGGGTGTTGCACCGACTCCAGGGGTAGTGGTGGTACCTGGTGCAGCCGTGGTCGTGACTCCGGGTGTTGCACCGACTCCAGGGGTAGTGGTGGTACCTGGTGCAGCCGTG
>NC_049994.1:2000592-2002762 GCF_000003815.2 Branchiostoma floridae | reverse complement strand
AGTCAATATTGCTATGCTTCCTTTGTGAACGAGAAACACTGCATAGCAATTCAAGTCTTGAAAAAAAAACACCTAACAAGCACAAGCCGTACATACGTTCGAGTTAGAAAAATCGAACCAGGTGTTGATAAAAACTTCGTTTGGGAAATTAAACAGCAAGCATTTTGGTTTCTGAAGTGTTTTCAAGATTACGTCCAAGATAAAGCTGTGGGACATGTAATGCACTAATTTGATGTTTCTATTGCAATATCCGACATAGTACCTGGTGCAGCCGTGGTCGTCACTCCAGGTGTTGCACCAACTCCAGGTGTAGTCGTTGTTCCTGGTGCAGCCGTAGTGGTGACTCCAGGTGTAGCACCGATTCCAGGGGTAGTTGTGGTACCTGGTGCAGCCGTGGTCGTGACTCCGGGTGTTGCACCGACTCCAGGGGTAGTGGTGGTACCTGGTGCAGCCGTGGTCGTGACTCCGGGTGTTGCACCAACTCCAGGGGTAGTGGTGGTACCTGGTGCAGCCGTGGTCATGACTCCAGGTGTAGCACCAACTCCAGGGGTAGTGGTGGTACCTGGTGCAGCCGTGGTCGTGACTCCAGGTGTTGCACCAACTCCAGGGGTAGTAGTGGTACCTGGTGCAGCCGTAGTGGTGACTCCAGGTGTAGCACCAACTCCAGGTGTAGTCGTTGTTCCTGGTGCAGCCGTAGTGGTGACTCCAGGTGTAGCACCGATTCCAGGGGTAGTTGTGGTACCTGGTGCAGCCGTGGTCGTGACTCCGGGTGTTGCACCGACTCCAGGGGTAGTGGTGGTACCTGGTGCAGCCGTGGTCGTGACTCCGGGTGTTGCACCAACTCCAGGGGTAGTGGTGGTACCTGGTGCAGCCGTGGTCGTTACTCCGGGTGTTGCACCAACTCCAGGGGTAGTGGTGGTACCTGGTGCAGCCGTGGTCGTCACTCCGGGTGTTGCACCAACTCCAGGGGTAGTGGTGGTACCTGGCGCAGCCGTGGTCGTCACTCCGGGTGTTGCACCAACTCCAGGGGTAGTGGTGGTACCTGGTGCAGCCGTGGTCGTCACTCCGGGTGTTGCACCAACTCCAGGGGTAGTGGTGGTACCTGGTGCAGCCGTGGTCGTGACTCCAGGTGTAGCACCAACTCCAGGGGTCGTGGTGGTGCCTATTGTAGTTATAAAGTGTGTATTGAAAAATCAACCATTCTCTTGTTTCTATCAACTATGCTTTAAAAACCGAAACTTTACTTCTGTGAAATCATGCGAAGTTTAATTCGACAAAAATGACACAATCTTTTCCGTCCTTCAAGGGTATCGTACGTCCTGGTTGAATTCCTTCTCAAGAGTAGGTATAATATTTTAGAGTGTCTTGAAGATAGTCAACAGCACAACCTGATATGTTCATTTTGCACTTTAACTGTCACGCAGTGAATTTGAGTAAACAAAACGTATCTTAGGGGGCGTTAATCAAAGAAGGCTGTCAGTTGTCAAGAGGTTGTCAGATAGGCTAAAGTCAAATATTGTGGTGCTTCCTTTGTGAACGAGAAACACTGCATAGCAATTCAAGTCTTGAAGAAAAAAAAACCTAACAAGCACAAGCCGTACATACATTCGAGTTAGAAAAATCGAACCAGGTGTTGATAAAAACTTCGTTTGGGAAATTAAACAGCAAGCATTTTGGTTTCTGGAGTGTTTTCAAGATTACGTCCAAGATAAAGCTGTGGGACATGTAATGCACTAATTTGATGTTTCTATTGCAATATCCGACATAGTACCTGGTGCAGCCGTGGTGGTCACTCCAGGTGTTGCACCAACTCCAGGTGTAGTCGTTGTTCCTGGTGCAGCCGTAGTGGTGACTCCAGGTGTAGCACCGATTCCAGGGGTAGTTGTGGTACCTGGTGCAGCCGTGGTGGTCACTCCGGGTGTTGCACCAACTCCAGGGGTAGTGGTGGTACCTGGTGCAGCCGTGGTGTTCACTCCGGGTGTTGCACCAACTCCAGGGGTAGTGGTGGTACCTGGAGCAGCCGTAAGTGGTGACTCCAGGTGTAGCACCAACTCCAGGGGTACTGGTGGTACCTGGTGCAGCCGTGGTTGTCACTCCGGGTGTTGCACCAACTCCAGGGGTAGTGGTGGTACCTGGTGCAGCTGTAGTTGTGACTCCAGGTGTAGCACCG
>NC_049994.1:1999488-2000319 GCF_000003815.2 Branchiostoma floridae | reverse complement strand
GTTGTCGTCACTCCGGATGACATACCAACTCCAGGGGTAGTGGTGGTACCTGGTGCAGCCGTGGTCGTGACTCCAGGTGTAGCACCAACTTCAGGGGTCGTGGTGGTGCCTATTGTAGTTATAAAGTGTGTATTGAAAAATCAACCATTCTCTTGTTTCTATCAACTATGCTTTGAAAACCGAAACTTTACTTCCGTGAAATCATGCTAAGTTTAATTCGACAAAAATGACACAATCTTTTCCGTCCTTCAAGGGTATCGTACGTCCTGATTGAATTCCTTCTCAAGAGTAGGTATAATATTTTAGAGTGTCTTGAAGATAGTCAACAGCACAACCTGATATGTTCATTTTGCACTGCTGTTTAAAGTGTGAATTTGAGTAAACAAAACGTATCTTAGGGGGCGTTAATCAAAGAAGGCTGTCAGTTGTCAAGAGGTTGTCAGATAGGCTAAAGTCAAATATTGCTATGCTTCCTTTGTGAACGAGAAACACTGCATAGCAATTCAAGTCTTGAAAAAAAAAACACCTAACAAGCACAAGCCGTACATACGTTCGAGTTAGAAAAATCGAACCAGGTGTTGATAAAAACTTCGTTTGGGAAATTAAACAGCAAGCATTTTGGTTTCTGAAGTGTTTTCAAGATTGCGTCCAAGATAAAGCTGTGGGACATGTAATGCACTAATTTGATGTTTTTATTGCAATATCCGACATAGTACCTGGTGCAGCCGTGGTCGTCACTCCAGGTGTTGCACCAACTCCAGGTGTAGTCGTTGTTCCTGGTGCAGCCGTAGTGGTGACTACAGGTGTAGCACCGATTCCAGGGGTAGTTGT
>NC_049994.1:1997645-1998488 GCF_000003815.2 Branchiostoma floridae | reverse complement strand
CTGGAGTGTTTTCAACACTACGTCCAAGATAAAGCTGTGGGACATGTAATGCATTAAATTTGATGTTTCTATTGCAATATCCGTCATAGTACCTGGTGCAGCCGTGGTCGTCACTCCAGGTGTTGCACCAACTCCAGGTGTAGTCGTAGTTCCTGGTGCAGCCGTAGTGGGGACTCCAGGTGTAGTACCGATTCCAGGGGTAGTTGTGGTACCTGGTGCAGCCGTGGTCGTGACTCCAGGTGTTGCACCGACTCCAGGGGTAGTGGTGGTACCTGATGCAGCCGTGGTCGTGACTCCGGGTGTTGCACCAACTCCAGGGGTAGTGGTAGTACCTGGTGCAGCCGTGGTCGTGACTCCAGGTGTAGCACCAACTCCAGGGGTAGTGGTGGTACCTGGTGCAGCAGTAGTTGTGACTCCAGGTGTAGCACCGATTCCAGGGGTAGTGGTGGTACCTGGTGCAGCCGTGGTGGTCACTCCGGGTGTTGCACCAACTCCAGGGGTAGTGGTGGTACCTGGTGCAGCTGTAGTTGTGACTCCAGGTGTAGCACCGATTCCAGGGGTAGTGGTGGTACCTGGCGCAGCCGTGGTCGTTACTCCGGGTGTTGCACCAACTCCAGGGGTAGTGGTGGTACCTGGTGCAGCCGTGGTCGTGACTCCAGGTGTAGCACCAACTCCAGGGGTAGTGGTGGTACCTGGTGCAGCCGTGGTCGTTACTCCGGGTGTAGCACCAACTCCAGGGGTAGTGGTGGTACCTGGTGCAGCCGTGGTGGTCACTACCGGGTGTTGCACCAACTCCAGGGGTAGTGGTAGTACCTGTTGCAGCTGTAGTTGTGACTCCGGGTG
>NC_049994.1:1994042-1997462 GCF_000003815.2 Branchiostoma floridae | reverse complement strand
CACCAACTCCAGGGTTTTGGTGGTGCCTATTGTAGTTATAAAGTGTGTATTGGAAAATCAACCATTCTCTTGTTTCTATTAACTGTGCTTTGAAAACTGAGACTTTTCTTTTGTGATATCATGCGAAGTTTAATTCGACAAAAATGACACAATCTTTTCCGTCCTTCAAGGGTATCGTACGTCCTGGTTGAATTCTTTCTCAAGAGTAGGTATAATATTTTAGTGTGTCTTGAAGATAGTCAACAGCACAACCTGATATGTTCATTTTGCACTGCTGTTTAAAGTGTAAATTTGAGTAAACAAAACGTATCTTAGGGGGCGTTAAACAAAGAAGGCTGTCAGTTGTCAAGAGGTTGTCAGATAGGCTAAAGTCAAACATTGCTATGCTTCCTTTGTGAACGAGAAACACTGCATAGCAATTCAAGTCTTGAAAAAAAAACACCTAACAAGCACAAGCCGTACATACATTCGAGTTAGAAAAATCGAACCAGGTGTTGATAAAAACTTCGTTTGGGAAATTAAACAGCAAGCATTTTGGTTTCTGGAGTGTTTTCAAGATTACGTACATAGATAAAGCTAGGCTGTGGGACATGTAATGCACTAATTATGATGTTTCTATTGCAATATCCGACATAGTACCTGGTGCAGCCGTGGTGGTCACTCCAGGTGTTGCACCAACTCCAGGTGTAGTCGTTGTTCCTGGTGCAGCCGTAGTGGTGACTCCAGGTGTAGCACCGATTCCAGGGGTAGTTGTGGTACCTGGTGCAGCCGTGGTCGTGACTCCGGGTGTTGCACCAACTCCAGGGGTAGTGGTGGTACCTGGTGCAGCCGTGGTGGTCACTCCGGGTGTTGCACCAACTCCAGGGGTAGTGGTGGTACCTGGAGCAGCCGTAGTGGTGACTCCAGGTGTAGCACCAACTCCAGGGGTAGTGGTGGTACCTGGTGCAGCCGTGGTGGTCACTCCGGGTGTTGCACCAACTCCAGGGGTAGTGGTGGTACCTGGTGCAGCTGTAGTTGTGACTCCAGGTGTAGCACCGATTCCAGGGGTAGTGGTGGTACCTGGCGCAGCCGTGGTCGTCACTCCGGGTGTTTCACCAACTCCAGGGGTAGTGGTGGTACCTGGTGCAGCCGTGGTCGTGACTCCAGGTGTAGCACCAACTCCAGGGGTAGTGGTGGTACCTGGTGCAGCCGTGGTGGTCACTCCGGGTGTTGCGCCAACTCCAGGGGTAGTGGTGGTACCTGGTGCAGCTGTAGTTGTGACTCCAGGTGTAGCACCAACTCCAGGGGTAGTGGTGGTACCTGGCGCAGCCGTGGTCGTCACTCCGGGTGTTGCACCAACTCCAGGGGTAGTGGTGGTACCTGGTGCAGCCGTGGTCGTCACTCCGGGTGTTGCACCAACTCCAGGGGTAGTGGTGGTACCTGGCGCAGCCGTGGTCGTCACTCCGGGTGTTGCACCAACTCCAGGGGTAGTGGTGGTACCTGGTGCAGCCGTGGTCGTCACTCCGGGTGTTGCACCAACTCCAGGGGTAGTGGTGGTACCTGGTGCAGCCGTGGTCGTGACTCCAGGTGTAGCACCAACTCCAGGGGTAGTGGTGGTGCCTATTGCAGTTATAAAGTGTGAATTGAAAAATCAACCATTCTCTTGTTTCTATCAACTGTGCTTTGAAAACTGAGACTTTTCTTTTGTGATATCATGCGAAGTTTAATTCGACAAAAATGACACAATCTTTTCCGTCCTTCAAGGGTATCGTACGTCCTGGTTGAATTCTTTCTCAAGAGTAGGTATAATATTTTAGTGTGTCTTGAAGATAGTCAACAGCACAACCTGATATGTTCATTTTGCACTGCTGTTTAAAGTGTAAATTTGAGTAAACAAAACGTATCTTAGGGGGCGTTAATCAAAGAAGGCTGTCAGTTGTTAAGAGGTTGTCAGATAGGCTAAAGTCAAACATTGCTATACTTCCTTTGTGAACGAGAAATACTGCATAGCAATTCAAGTCTTGAAAAAAACACCTAACAAGCACAAGCCGTACATACATTGGAGTTAGAAAAATCGAACCAGGTGCTGATAAAAACTTCGTTTGGGAAATTAAACAGCAAGCATTTTGGTTTCTGGAGTGTTTTCAAGATTACGTCCAAGATAAAGCTGTGGGACATGTAATGCACTAATTTGATGTTTCTATTGCAATATCCGACATAGTACCTGGTGCAGCCGTGGTGGTCACTCCAGGTGTTGCACCAACTGCAGGTGTAGTCGTTGTTCCTGGTGCAGCCGTAGTGGTGACTCCAGGTGTAGCACCGATTCCAGGGGTAGTTGTGGTACCTGGTGCAGCCGTGGTCGTGACTCCGGGTGTTGCACCAACTCCAGGGGTAGTGGTGGTACCTGGTGCAGCCGTGGTGGTCACTCCGGGTGTTGCACCAACTCCAGGGGTAGTGGTGGTACCTGGAGCAGCCGTAGTGGTGACTCCAGGTGTAGCACCAACTCCAGGGGTAGTGGTGGTACCTGGTGCAGCCGTGGTGGTCACTCCGGGTGTTGCACCAACTCCAGGGGTAGTGGTGGTACCTGGTGCAGCTGTAGTTGTGACTCCAGGTGTAGCACCGATTCCAGGGGTAGTGGTGGTACCTGGCGCAGCCGTGGTCGTCACTCCGGGTGTTGCACCAACTCCAGGGGTAGTGGTGGTACCTGGTGCAGCCGTGGTCGTGACTCCAGGTGTAGCACCAACTCCAGGGGTAGTGGTGGTACCTGGTGCAGCCGTGGTGGTCACTCCGGGTGTTGCGCCAACTCCAGGGGTAGTGGTGGTACCTGGTGCAGCTGTAGTTGTGACTCCAGGTGTAGCACCAACTCCAGGGGTAGTGGTGGTACCTGGCGCAGCCGTGGTCGTCACTCCGGGTGTTGCACCAACTCCAGGGGTAGTGGTGGTACCTGGTGCAGCCGTGGTCGTCACTCCGGGTGTTGCACCAACTCCAGGGGTAGTGGTGGTACCTGGCGCAGCCGTGGTCGTCACTCCGGGTGTTGCACCAACTCCAGGGGTAGTGGTGGTACCTGGTGCAGCCGTGGTCGTCACTCCGGGTGTTGCACCAACTCCAGGGGTAGTGGTGGTACCTGGTGCAGCCGTGGTCGTGACTCCAGGTGTAGCACCAACTCCAGGGGTTGTGGTGGTGCCTATTGTAGTTATAAAGTGTGTATTGAAAAATCAACCATTCTCTTGTTTCTATGAACTGTGCTTTGAAAACTGAGACTTTTCTTTTGTGATATCATGCGAAGTTTAATTCGACAAAAATGACACAATCTTTTCCGTCCTTCAAGGGTATCGTACGTCCTGGTTGAATTCTTTCTCAAGAGTAGGTATAATATTTTAGTGTGTCTTGAAGATAGTCAACAGCACAACCTGATATGTTTTGAGTGCCGTTCTTCAAACT
>NC_049994.1:1989019-1993942 GCF_000003815.2 Branchiostoma floridae | reverse complement strand
AAATATTGGTATGCTTCCTTCGTGAACGAGAAACACTGCATATCAATTCAAGTCTTGAAAAAAAAAACACGTAACAAGCAGCCAGCCGTACATACGTTCGAGTTAGAAAAATCGAACCAGGTGTTGATAAAAACTTCGTTTGGGAAATAAAACAGCAAGCATTTTGGTTTCTGGAGTGTTTTCAAGATTACGTCCAAGATAAAGCTGTGGGACATGTAATGCACTAATTTGATGTTTCTATTGCAATATCCGACATAGTACCTGGTGCAGCCGTGGTCGTCACTCCAGGTGTTGCACCAACTCCAGGTGTAGTCGTTGTTCCTGGTGCAGCCGTAGTGGTGACTCCAGGTGTAGCACCGATTCCAGGGGTAGTTGTGGTACCTGGTGCAGCCGTGGTCGTGACTCCGGGTGTTGCACCGACTCCAGGGGTAGTGGTGGTACCTGGTGCAGCCGTGGTCGTGACTCCGGGTGTTGCACCAACTCCAGGGGTAGTGGTGGTACCTGGTGCAGCCGTAGTGGTGACTCCAGGTGTAGCACCAACTCCAGGGGTAGTGGTGGTACCTGGTGCAGCCGTGGTGGTCACTCCGGGTGTTGCACCAACTCCAGGGGTAGTGGTGGTACCTGTTGCAGCTGTAGTTGTGACTCCGGGTGTAGCACCAACTCCAGGGGTAGTGGTGGTACCTGGCGCAGCCGTGGTTGTGACTCCGGGTGTTGCACCAACTCCAGGGGTAGTGTTGGTACCTGGTGCAGCCGTGGTCGTCACTCCGGGTGTTGCACCAACTCCAGGGGTATTGGTGGTACCTGGTGCAGCCGTGGTCGTGACTCCAGGTGTAGCACCAACTCCAGGGGTTGTGGTGGTGCCTATTGTAGTTATAAAGTGTGTATTGAAAAATCAACCATTCTCTTGTTTCTATGAACTGTGCTTTGAAAACTGAGACTGTTCTTTTGTGATATCATGCGAAGTTTAATTCGACAAAAATGACACAATCTTTTCCGTCCTTCAAGGGTATCGTACGTCCTGGTTGAATTCTTTCTCAAGAGTAGGTATTATATTTTAGTGTGTCTTGAAGATAGTCAACAGCACAACCTGATATGTTCATTTTGCACTGCTGTTTAAAGTGTAAATTTGAGTAAACAAAACGTATCTTAGGGGGCGTTAATCAAAGAAGGCTGTCAGTTGTCAAGAGGTTGTCAGATAGGCTAAAGTCAAACATTGCTATGCTTCCTTTGTGAACGAGAAACACTGCATAGCAATTCAAGTCTTGAAAAAAAAAACACCTAACAAGCACAAGCCGTACATACATTCGAGTTAGAAACTCGAACCAGGTGTTGATAAAAACTTCGTTTGGGAAATTAAACAGCAAGCATTTTGGTTTCTGGAGTGTTTTCAAGATTACGTCCAAGATAAAGTTGTGGGACATGTAATGCACTAATTTGATGTTTCTATTGCAATATCCGACATAGTACCTGGTGCAGCCGTGGTGGTCACTCCAGGTGTTGCACCAACTCCAGGTGTAGTCGTTGTTCCTGGTGCAGCCGTAGTGGTGACTCCAGGTGTAGCACCGATTCCAGGGGTATGAATGCCCTTAACAAGACAGCGAAACACGTTACTCCCGGTGTTCATTACTCCAGGGGTAGTGGTGGTACCTGGTGCAGCCGTGGTCTGTCACTCCGGGTGTTGCACCAACTCCAGGGGTAGTGGTGGTACCTGGTGCAGCCGTGGTGGTCACTCCGGGTGTTGCACCAACTCCAGGGGTAGTGGTGGTACCTGGTGCAGCTGTAGTTGTGACTCCATGTGTAGCACCGATTCCAGGGGTAGTGGTGGTACCTGGCGCAGCCGTGGTCGTTACTCCGGGTGTTGCACCAACTCCAGGGGTAGTGGTGGTACCTGGTGCAGCCGTGGTCGTCACTCCGGGTGTTGCACCAACTCCAGGGGTAGTGGTGGTACCTGGCGCAGCCGTTGTCGTCACTCCGGGTGTTGCACCAACTCCAGGGGTAGTGGTGGTACCTGGTGCAGCCGTGGTCGTCACTCCGGGTGTTGCACCAACTCCAGGGGTAGTGGTGGTACCTGGTGCAGCCGTGGTCGTGACTCCAGGTGTAGCACCAACTCCAGGGGTCGTGGTGGTGCCTATTGTAGTTATAAAGTGTGTATTGAAAAATCAACCATTCTCTTGTTTCTATCAACTATGCTTTGAAAACCGAGACTTTACTTCTGTGAAATCATGCGAAGTTTAATTCGACAAAAATGACACAATCTTTTCCGTCCTTCAAGGGTATCGTACGTCCTGGTTGAATTCTTTCTCAAGAGTAGGTATAATATTTTAGAGTGTCTTGAAGATAGTCAACAGCACAACCTGATATGTTCATTTTGCACTGCTGTTTAAAGTGTGAATTTGAGTAAACAAAACGTATCTTAGGGGGCGTTAATCAAAGAAGGCTGTCAGTTGTCAAGAGGTTGTCAGATAGGCTAAAGTCAAATATTGCTATGCTTCCTTTGTGAACGAGAAACACTGCATAGCAATTCAAGTCTTGAAAAAAAAAACACCTAACAAGCACAAGCCGTACATACGTTCGAGTTAGAAAAATCGAACCAGGTGTTGATAAAAACTTCGTTTGGGAAATTAAACAGCAAGCATTTTGGTTTCTGGAGTGTTTTCAAGATTACGTCCAAGATAAAGCTGTCGGACATGTAATGCACTAATTTGATGTTTCTATTGCAATATCCGACATAGTACCTGGTGCAGCCGTGGTCGTCACTCCAGGTGTTGCACCAACTCCAGGTGTAGTCGTTGTTCCTGGTGCAGCCGTAGTGGTGACTCCAGGTGTAGCACCGATTCCAGGGGTAGTTGTGGTACCTGGTGCAGCCGTGGTCGTGACTCCGGGTGTTGCACCGACTCCAGGGGTAGTGGTGGTACCTGGTGCAGCCGTGTTGGTCACTCCGGGTGTTGCACCAACTCCCAGTGTAGTCGTTGTACCTGGTGCAGCCGTAGTGGTGACTCCAGGTGTAGCACCAACTCCAGGGGTAGTGGTGGTACCTGGTGCAGCCGTGGTGGTCACTCCGGGTGTTGCACCAACTCCAGGGGTAGTGGTGGTACCTGTTGCAGCTGTAGTTGTGACTCCAGGTGTAGCACCGATTCCAGGGGTAGTGGTGGTACCTGGCGCAGCCGTGGTCGTCACTCCGGGTGTTGCACCAACTCCAGGGGTAGTGGTGGTACCTGGTGCAGCCGTGGTCGTCACTTCAGGTGAGGCACCGATTCCAGGGGTAGTGGTGGTACCTGGCGCAGCCGTGGTCGTCAATCCGGGTGTTGCACCAACTCCAGGAGTAGTGGTGGTACCTGGTGCAGCCGTGGTCGTCACTCCGGGTGTTGCACCAACTCCAGGGGTAGTGGTGGTACCTGGCGCAGCCGTGGTCGTCACTCCGGGTGTTGCACCAACTCCAGGGGTAGTGGTGGTACCTGGTGCAGCCGTGGTCGTCACTCCGGGTGTTGCACCAACTCCAGGGGTAGTGGTGGTACCTGGTGCAGCCGTGGTCGTGACTCCAGGTGTAGCACCAACTCCAGGGGTTGTGGTGGTGCCTATTGTAGTTATAAAGTGTGTATTGAAAAATCAACCATTCTCTTGTTTCTATCAACTGTGCTTTGAAAACTGAGACTTTTCTTTTGTGATATCATGCGAAGTTTAATTCGACAAAAATGACACAATCTTTTCCGTCCTTCAAGGGTATCTTACGTCCTGGTTGAATTCTTTCTCAAGAGTAGGTATAATATTTTAGAGTGTCTTGAAGATAGTCAACAGCACAACCTGATATGTTCATTTTGCACTGCTGTTTAAAGTGTGAATTTGAGTAAACAAAACGTATCTTAGGGGGCGTTAATCAAAGAAGGCTGTCAGTTGTCAAGAGGTTGTCAGAAAGGCTAAAGTCAAATATTGCTATGCTTCCATTGTGAACGAGAAACACTGCATAGCAATTCAAGTCTTGAAAAAAAAACACCTAACAAGCACAAGCCGTACATACGTTCGAGTTAGAAAAATCGAACCAGGTGTTGATAAAAACTTCGTTTGGGAAATTAAGCAGCAAGCATTTTGGTTGCTGGAGTGTCTCAAGATTACGTCCAAGATAAAGCTGTGGGACATGTAATGCACTAATTTGATGTTTCTATTGCAATATCCGACATAGTACCTGGTGCAGCCGTGGTCGTCACTCCAGGTGTTGCACCAACTCCAGGTGTAGTCGTTGTTCCTGGTGCAGCCGTAGTGGTGACTCCAGGTGTAGCACCGATTCCAGGGGTAGTTGTGGTACCTGGTGCAGCCGTGGTCGTGACTCCGGGTGTTGCACCGACTCCAGGGGTAGTGGTGGTACCTGGTGCAGCCGTGGTCGTGACTCCGGGTGTTGCACCAACTACAGGGGTAGTGGTGGTACCTGGTGCAGCCGTAGTGGTGACTCCAGGTGTAGCACCAACTCCAGGGGTAGTGGTGGTACCTGGTGCAGCCGTGGTGGTCACTCCGGATGTTGCACCGACTCCAGGGGTAGTGGTGGTACCTGGTGCAGCCGTAGTTGTGACTCCAGGTGTAGTACCGATTCCAGGGGTAGTGGTGGTACCTGGTGCAGCAGTGGTGGTCACTCCGGGTGTTGCACCAACTCCAGGGGTAGTGGTGGTACCTGGTACAGCTGTAGTTGTGACTCCAGGTGTAGCACCGATTCCAGGGGTAGTGGTGGTACCTGGTGCAGCCGTGGTCGTCACTCCGGGTGTTGCACCAACTCCAGGGGTAGTGGTGGTACCTGGTGCAGCCGTGGTCGTTACTCCAGGTGTAGCACCAACTCCAGGGGTAGTGGTGGTACCTGGTGCAGCCGTGGTCGTCACTCCGGGTGTTGCACCAACTCCAGGGGTAGTGGTGGTACCTGGTGGGACATGTAATGCACTA
>NC_049994.1:1987711-1988793 GCF_000003815.2 Branchiostoma floridae | reverse complement strand
CGTGGTCGTGACTCCGGGTGTTGCACCAACTCCAGGGGTACTGGTGGTACCTGGTGCAGCCGTTGTCGTCACTCCGGGTGTTGCACCAACTCCAGGGGTAGTGGTGGTACCTGGCGCAGCCGTGGTCGTGACTCCAGGTGTAGCACCAACTCCAGGGATTCTGGTGGTGCCTATTGTAGTTATAAAGTGTGTATTGAAAAAACTACCATTCTCTTGTTTCTATCAACTATGCTTTGAAAACCGTGACTTTACTTCTGTGAAATCATGCGAAGTTTAATTCGACAAAAATGACACAATCTTTTCCGTCCTTCAAGGGTACCGTACGTCCTGGTTGAATTCTTTCTCAAGAGTAGGTATAATATTTTAGAGTGTCTTGAAGATAGTCAACAGCACAACCTGATATGTTCATTTTGCACTGCTGTTTAAAGTGTGAATTTGAGTAAACAAAACGTATCTTAGGGGGCGTTAATCAAAGAAGGCTGTCAGTTGTCAAGAGGTTGTCAGATAGGCTAAAGTGAAATATTGCTATGCTTCCATTGTGAACGAGAAACACTGCATAGCAATTCAAGTCTTGAAAAAAACACCTAACAAGCACAAGCCGTACATACGTTCGAGTTAGAAAAATCGAACCAGGTGTTGATAAAAACTTCGTTTGGGAAATTAAACAGCAAGCATTTTGGTTTCTGGAGTGTTTTCAAGATTACGTCCAAGATAAAGCTGTGGGACATGTAATGCACTAATTTGATGTTTCTATTGCAATATCCGACATAGTACCTGGTGCAGCCGTGGTCGTCACTCCAGGTGTTGCACCAACTCCAGGTGTAGTCGTTGTTCCTGGTGCAGCCGTAGTGGTGACTCCAGGTGTAGCACCGATTCCAGGGGTAGTTGTGGTACCTGGTGCAGCCGTGGTCGTGACTCCGGGTGTTGCACCGACTCCAGGGGTAGTGGTGGTACCTGGTGCAGCCGTGGTGGTCACTCCGGGTGTTGCACCAACTCCAGGTGTAGTCGTTGTTCCTGGTGCAGCCGTGTCATGACTCCAGTGTAGCACCAACTCCAGGGTAGTGGTGTACCTGTGCAGCCGT
>NC_049994.1:1984936-1987469 GCF_000003815.2 Branchiostoma floridae | reverse complement strand
ACATAGTACCTGGTGCAGCCGTGGTCGTCACTCCAGGTGTTGCACCAACTCCAGGTGTAGTCGTTGTTCCTGGTGCAGCCGTAGTGGTGACTCCAGGTGTAGCACCGATTCCAGGGGTAGTTGTGGTACCTGGTGCAGCCGTGGTCGTGACTCCGGGTGTTGCACCGACTCCAGGGGTAGTGGTGGTACCTGGTGCAGCCGTGGTCGTGACTCCGGGTGTTGCACCAACTCCAGGGGTAGTGGTGGTACCTGGTGCAGCCGTAGTGGTGACTCCAGGTGTAGCACCAACTCCAGGGGTAGTGGTGGTACCTGGTGCAGCCGTGGTGGTCACTCCGGGTGTTGCACCAACTCCAGGGGTAGTGGTAGTACCTGTTGCAGCTGTAGTTGTGACTCCAGGTGTAGCACCGATTCCAGGGGTAGTGGTGGTACCTGGCGCAGCCGTGGTCGTCACTCCGGGTGTTGCACCAACTCCAGGGGTAGTGGTGGTACCTGGTGCAGCAGTAGTTGTGACTCCAGGTGTAGCACCGATTCCAGGGGTAGTGGTGGTACCTGGTGCAGCCGTGGTCGTCACTCCGGGTGTTGCACCAACTCCAGATCGCAGCACCGGGAAGACGCAGCCGTGGTCGTCACTCCGGGTGTTGCACCAACTCCAGGGGTAGTGGTGGTACCTGGCGCAGCCGTTGTCGTCACTCCGGGTGTTGCACCAACTCCAGGGGTAGTGGTGGTACCTGGTGCAGCCGTGGTCGTCACTCCGGGTGTTGCACCAACTCCAGGGGTAGTGGTGGTACCTGGTGCAGCCGTGGTCGTGACTCCAGGTGTAGCACCAACTCCAGGGGTTGTGGTGGTGCCTATTGTAGTTATAAAGTGTGTATTGAAAAATCTACCATTCTCTTGTTTCTATTAACTATGCTTTGAAAACTGAGACTTTACTTCTGTGAAATCATGCGAAGTTTAATTCGACAAAAATGACACAATCTTTTCCGTCCTTCAAGGGTATCGTACGTCCTGGTTGAATTCTTTCTCAAGAGTAGGTATAATATTTTAGAGTGTCTTGAAGATAGTCAACAGCACAACCTGATATGTTCATTTTGCACTGCTGTTTAAAGTGTGAATTTGAGTAAACAAAACGTATCTTAGGGGGCGTTAATCAAAGAAGGCTGTCAGTTGTCAAGAGGTTGTCAGATAGGCTAAAGTCAAATATTGCTATGCTTCCTTTGTGAACGAGAAACACTGCATAGCAATTCAAGTCTTGAAAAAAACACCTAACAAGCACAAGCCGTACATACATTCGAGTTAGAAAAATCGAACCAGGTGTTGATAAAAACTTCGTTTGGGAAATTAAACAGCAAGCATTTTGGTTTCTGGAGTGTTTTCAAGATTACGTCCAAGATAAAGCTGTGGGACATGTAATGCACTAATTTGATGTTTCTATTGCAATATCCGACATAGTACCTGGTGCAGCCGTGGTGGTCACTCCAGGTGTTGCACCAACTGCAGGTGTAGTCGTTGTTCCTGGTGCAGCCGTAGTGGTGACTCCAGGTGTAGCACCGATTCCAGGGGTAGTTGTGGTACCTGGTGCAGCCGTGGTCGTGACTCCGGGTGTTGCACCAACTCCAGGGGTAGTGGTGGTACCTGGTGCAGCCGTGGTGGTCACTCCGGGTGTTGCACCAACTCCAGGGGTAGTGGTGGTACCTGGAGCAGCCGTAGTGGTGACTCCAGGTGTAGCACCAACTCCAGGGGTAGTGGTGGTACCTGGTGCAGCCGTGGTGGTCACTCCGGGTGTTGCACCAACTCCAGGGGTAGTGGTGGTACCTGGTGCAGCTGTAGTTGTGACTCCAGGTGTAGCACCGATTCCAGGGGTAGTGGTGGTACCTGGCGCAGCCGTGGTCGTCACTCCGGGTGTTGCACCAACTCCAGGGGTAGTGGTGGTACCTGGTGCAGCCGTGGTCGTGACTCCAGGTGTAGCACCAACTCCAGGGGTAGTGGTGGTACCTGGTGCAGCCGTGGTGGTCACTCCGGGTGTTGCACCAACTCCAGGGGTAGTGGTGGTACCTGGTGCAGCTGTAGTCGTGACTCCAGGTGTAGCACCAACTCCAGGGGTAGTGGTGGTACCTGGCGCAGCTGTAGTCGTGACTCCGGGTGTAGCACCAACTCCAGGGGTAGTGGTGGTACCTGGTGCAGCCGTGGTCGTCACTCCGGGTGTTGCACCAACTCCAGGGGTAGTGGTGGTACCTGGTGCAGCCGTGGACGTGACTCCGGGTGTAGCACCAACTCCAGGGGTTGTGGTGGTGCCTATTGTAGTTATAAAGTGTGTATTGAAAAATCAACCATTCTCTTGTTTCTATGAACTGTGCTTTGAAAACTGAGACTTTTCTTTTGTGATATCATGCGACGTTTACTTCGACAAACATGACGCAATCTTTTCCGTCCTTCAAGGCTATCGTACATCCTGGTTGAATTCTTTCTCAAGAGTAGGCATAATATTCTAGTGTGTCTTGAAGATAGTCAACAGCACCACCTGATATGTTCATTT
>NC_049994.1:1981147-1984836 GCF_000003815.2 Branchiostoma floridae | reverse complement strand
GGCGTTAATCAAAGAAGGCTGTCAGTTGTCAAGAGGTTGTCAGATAGGCTAAAGTCAAACATTGCTATGCTTCCTTTGTGAACGAGAAACACTGCATAGCAATTCAAGTCTTGAAAAAAAAAACACCTAACAAGCACAAGCCGTACATACATTCGACCAGAAAACTCGAACAGGTGTTGATAAAAACTTCGTTTGGGAAATTAAACAGCAAGCATTTTGGTTTCTGGAGTGTTTTCAAGATTACGTCCAAGATAAAGTTGTGGGACATGTAATGCACTAATTTGATGTTTCTATTGCAATATCCGACATAGTACCTGGTGCAGCCGTGGTGGTCACTCCAGGTGTTGCACCAACTCCAGGTGTAGTCGTTGTTCCTGGTGCAGCCGTAGTGGTGACTCCAGGTGTAGCACCGATTCCAGGGGTAGTTGTGGTACCTGGTGCAGCCGTGGTCGTGACTCCGGGTGTTGCACCAACTCCAGGGGTAGTGGTGGTACCTGGTGCAGCCGTGGTGGTCACTCCGGGTGTTGCACCAACTCCAGGGGTAGTGGTGGTACCTGGAGCAGCCGTAGTGGTGACTCCAGGTGTAGCACCAACTCCAGGGGTAGTGGTGGTACCTGGTGCAGCCGTGGTGGTCACTCCGGGTGTTGCACCAACTCCAGGGGTAGTGGTGGTACCTGGTGCAGCTGTAGTTGTGACTCCAGGTGTAGCACCGATTCCAGGGGTAGTGGTGGTACCTGGCGCAGCCGTGGTCGTCACTCCGGGTGTAGCACCAACTCCAGGGGTAGTGGTGGTACCTGGTGCAGCCGTGGTGGTCACTCCGGGTGTTGCGCCAACTCCAGGGGTAGTGGTGGTACCTGGTGCAGCTGTAGTTGTGACTCCAGGTGTAGCACCAACTCCAGGGGTAGTGGTGGTACCTGGTGCAGCCGTGGTCGTCACTCCGGGTGTTGCACCAACTCCAGGGGTAGTGGTGGTACCTGGCGCAGCCGTGGTCGTCACTCCGGGTGTTGCACCAACTCCAGGGGTAGTGGTGGTACCTGGTGCAGCCGTGGTCGTCACTCCGGGTGTTGCACCAACTCCAGGGGTAGTGGTGGTACCTGGTGCAGCCGTGGTCGTGACTCCAGGTGTAGCACCAACTCCAGGGGTTGTGGTGGTGCCTATTGTAGTTATAAAGTGTGTATTGAAAAATCAACCATTCTCTTGTTTCTATGAACTGTGCTTTGAAAACTGAGACTTTTCTTTTGTGATATCATGCGAAGTTTAATTCGACAAAAATGACACAATCTTTTCCGTCCTTCAAGGGTATCGTACGTCCTGGTTGAATTCTTTCTCAAGAGTAGGTATAATATTTTAGTGTGTCTTGAAGATAGTCAACAGCACAACCTGATATGTTCATTTTGCACTGCTGTTTAAAGTGTAAATTTGAGTAAACAAAACGTATCTTAGGGGGCGTTAATCAAAGAAGGCTGTCAGTTGTCAAGAGGTTGTCAGATAGGCTAAAGTCAAACATTGCTATGCTTCCTTTGTGAACGAGAAACACTGCATAGCAATTCAAGTCTTGAAAAAAAAAAACACCTAACAAGCAAAAGCCGTACATACATTCGAGTTAGAAAAATCGAACCTGGTGTTGATAAAAACTTCGTTTGGGAAATTAAACAGCAAGCATTTTGGTTTCTGGAGTGTTTTCAAGATTACGTCCAAGATAAAGTTGTGGGACATGTAATGCACTAATTTGATGTTTCTATTGCAATATCCGACATAGTACCTGGTGCAGCCGTGGTGGTCACTCCAGGTGTTGCACCAACTCCAGGTGTAGTCGTTGTTCCTGGTGCAGCCGTAGTGGTGACTCCAGGTGTAGCACCGATTCCAGGGGTAGTTGTGGTACCTGGTGCAGCCGTGGTCGTGACTCCGGGTGTTGCACCAACTCCAGGGGTAGTGGTGGTACCTGGTGCAGCCGTGGTGGTCACTCCGGGTGTTGCACCAACTCCAGGGGTAGTGGTGGTACCTGGTGCAGCCGTGGTTGTGACTCCGGGTGTTGCACCAACTCCAGGGGTAGTGGTGGTACCTGGTGCAGCTGTAGTTGTGACTCCAGGTGTAGCACCGATTCCAGGGGTAGTGGTGGTACCTGGCGCAGACGTGGTCGTCACTCCGGGTGTTGCACCAACTCCAGGGGTAGTGGTGGTACCTGGTGCAGCCGTGGTCGTGACTCCAGGTGTAGCACCAACTCCAGGGGTAGTGGTGGTACCTGGTGCAGCCGTGGTCGTGACTCCAGGTGTAGCACCAACTCCAGGGGTAGTGGTGGTACCTGGTGCAGCCGTGGTGGTCACTCCGGGTGTTGCGCCAACTCCAGGGGTAGTGGTGGTACCTGGTGCAGCTGTAGTTGTGACTCCAGGTGTAGCACCAACTCCAGGGGTAGTGGTGGTACCTGGCGCAGCCGTGGTCGTCACTCCGGGTGTTGCACCAACTCCAGGGGTAGTGGTGGTACCTGGTGCAGCCGTGGTCGTCACTCCGGGTGTTGCACCAACTCCAGGGGTAGTGGTGGTACCTGGCGCAGCCGTGGTCGTCACTCCGGGTGTTGCACCAACTCCAGGGGTAGTGGTGGTACCTGGTGCAGCCGTGGTCGTCACTCCGGGTGTTGCACCAACTCCAGGGGTATTGGTGGTACCTGGTGCAGCCGTGGTCGTGACTCCAGGTGTAGCACCAACTCCAGGGGTTGTGGTGGTGCCTATTGTAGTTATAAAGTGTGTATTTGAAAAATCAACCATTCTCTTGTTTCTATGAACTGTGCTTTGAAAACTGAGACTTTTCTTTTGTGATATCATGCGAAGTTTAAAAAGAAAGGCACCCTCTTATTCGTCGGGCATCCTTCAAGGGTATCGTACGTCCTGGTTGAATTCTTTCTCAAGAGTAGGTATAATATTTTAGTGTGTCTTGAAGATAGTCAACAGCACAACCTGATATGTTCATTTTGCACTGCTGTTTAAAGTGTAAATTTGAGTAAACAAAACGTATCTTAGGGGGCGTTAATCAAAGAAGGCTGTCAGTTGTCAAGAGGTTGTCAGATAGGCTAAAGTCAAACATTGCTATGCTTCCTTTGTGAACGAGAAACACTGCATAGCAATTCAAGTCTTGAAAAAAAAAAAAACCTAACAAGCACAAGCCGTACATACATCCGAGTTAGAAAAATCGAACCAGGTGTTAATAAAAACTTCGTTTGGGAAATTAAACAGCAAGCATTTTGGTTTCTGGAGTGTTTTCAAGATTACGTCCAAGATAAAGTTGTGGGACATGTAATGCACTAATTTGATGTTTCTATTGCAATATCCGACATAGTACCTGGTGCAGCCGTGGTGGTCACTCCAGGTGTTGCACCAACTCCAGGTGTAGTCGTTGTTCCTGGTGCAGCCGTAGTAGTGACTCCAGGTGTAGCACCGATTCCAGGGGTAGTTGTGGTACCTGGTGCAGCCGTGGTCGTGACTCCGGGTGTTGCACCAACTCCAGGGGTAGTGGTGGTACCTGGTGCAGCCGTGGTGGTCACTCCGGGTGTTGCACCAACTCCAGGGGTAGTGGTGGTACCTGGAGCAGCCGTAGTGGTGACTCCAGGTGTAGCACCAACTCCAGGGGTAGTGGTGGTACCTGGTGCAGCCGTGGTGGTCACTCCGGGTGTTGCACCAACTCCAGGGGTAGTGGTG
>NC_049994.1:1979909-1980658 GCF_000003815.2 Branchiostoma floridae | reverse complement strand
ATATTTTAGAGTGTCTTGAAGATAGTCAACAGCACAACCTGATGTGTTCATTTTGCACTGCTGTTTAAAGTGTGAATTTGAGTAAACAAAACGTATCTTAGGGGGCGTTAATCAAAGAAGGCTGTCAGTTGTCAAGAGGTTGTCAGATAGGCTAAAGTCAAATATTGCTATGCTTCCTTTGTGAACGAGAAACACTGCATAGAAATTCAAGTCTTGAAAAAAAAACACCTAACAAGCACAAGCCGTACATACGTTCGAGTTAGAAAAATCGAACCAGGTGTTGATAAAAACTTCGTTTGGGAAATTAAACAGCAAGCATTTTGGTTTCTGGAGTGTTTTCAAGATTACGTCCAAGATAAAGCTGTGGGACATGTAATGCACTAATTTGATGTTTCTATTGCAATATCCGACATAGTACCTGGTGCAGCCGTGGTCGTCACTCCAGGTGTTGCACCAACTCCAGGTGTAGTCGTTGTTCCTGGTGCAGCCGTAGTGGTGACTCCAGGTGTAGTACCGATTCCAGGGGTAGTTGTGGTACCTGGTGCAGCCGTGGTCGTGACTCCGGGTGTTGCACCGACTCCAGGGGTAGTGGTTGTACCTGATGCAGCCGTGGTCGTGACTCCGGGTGTTGCACCAACTCCAGGGGTAGTGGTGGTACCTGGTGCAGCCGTGGTCGTGACTCCAGGTGTAGCACCAACTCCAGGGGTAGTGGTGGTACCTGGTGCAGCCGTAGTTGTGACTCCAGGTGT
>NC_049994.1:1978819-1979809 GCF_000003815.2 Branchiostoma floridae | reverse complement strand
GTCACTCCGGGTGTTGCACCAACTCCAGGGGTAGTGGTGGTACCTGGTGCAGCCGTGGTGGTCACTCCGGGTGTTGCGCCAACTCCAGGGGTAGTGGTGGTACCTGGTGCAGCCGTAGTTGTGACTCCAGGTGTAGCACCAACTCCAGGGGTAGTGGTGGTACCTGGCGCAGCTGTAGTTGTGACTCCAGGTGTAGCACCAACTCCAGGGGTAGTGGTGGTACCTGGTGCAGCCGTGGTCGTCACTCCGGGTGTTGCACCAACTCCAGGGGTAGTGGTGGTACCTGGTGCAGCCGTGGTCGTGACTCCAGGTGTAGCACCAACTCCAGGGGTTGTGGTGGTGCCTATTGTAGTTATAAAGTGTGTATTGAAAAATCAACCATTCTCTTGTTTCTATGAACTGTGCTTTGAAAACTGAGACTTTTCTTTTGTGATATCATGCGAAGTTTAATTCGACAAAAATGACACAATCTTTTCCGTCCTTCAAGGGTATCGTACGTCCTGGTTGAATTCTTTCTCAAGAGTAGGTATAATATTTTAGTGTGTCTTGAAGATAGTCAACAGCACAACCTGATATGTTCATTTTGCACTGCTGTTTAAAGTGTAAATTTGAGTAAACAAAACGTATCTTAGGGGGCGTTAATCAAAGAAGGCTGTCAGTTGTCAAGAGGTTGTCAGATAGGCTAAAGTCAAACATTGCTATGCTTCCTTTGTGAACGAGAAACACTGCATAGCAATTCAAGTCTTGAAAAAAAAAACACCTAACAAGCACAAGCCGTACATACATTCGAGTTAGAAAACTCGAACCAGGTGTTGATAAAAACTTCGTTTGGGAAATTAAACAGCAAGCATTTTGGTTTCTGGAGTGTTTTCAAGATTACGTCCAAGATAAAGTTGTGGGACATGTAATGCACTAATTTGATGTTTCTATTGCAATATCCGACATAGTACCTGGTGCAGCCGTGTGGTCACTCCAGGTGTTGCACCAACT
>NC_049994.1:1977702-1978460 GCF_000003815.2 Branchiostoma floridae | reverse complement strand
GTTGAATGGGTTTCTCAAGAGTAGGTATAATATTTTAGAGTGTCTTGAAGATAGTCAACAGCACAACCTGATATGTTCATTTTGCACTGCTGTTTAAAGTGTGAATTTGAGTAAACAAAACGTATCTTAGGGGGCGTTAATCAAAGAAGGCTGTCAGTTGTCAAGAGGTTGTCAGATAGGCTAAAGTCAAATATTGCTATGCTTACTTTGTGAACGAGAAACACTGCATAGAAATTCAAGTCTTGAAAAAAAAACACCTAACAAGCACAAGCCGTACATACGTTCGAGTTAGAAAAATCGAACCAGGTGTTGATAAAAACTTCGTTTGGGAAATTAAACAGCAAGCATTTTGGTTTCTGGAGTGTTTTCAAGATTACGTCCAAGATAAAGCTGTGGGACATGTAATGCACTAATTTGATGTTTCTATTGCAATATCCGACATAGTACCTGGTGCAGCCGTGGTCGTCACTCCAGGTGTTGCACCAACTCCAGGTGTAGTCGTTGTTCCTGGTGCAGCCGTAGTGGGGACTCCAGGTGTAGTACCGATTCCAGGGGTAGTTGTGGTACCTGGTGCAGCCGTGGTCGTGACTCCGGGTGTTGCACCGACTCCAGGGGTAGTGGTGGTACCTGATGCAGCCGTGGTCGTGACTCCGGGTGTTGCACCAACTCCAGGGGTAGTGGTGGTACCTGGTGCAGCCGTGGTCGTGACTCCAGGTGTAGCACCAACTCCAGGGTTAGTGGTGGTACCTGGTGCAGCT
>NC_049994.1:1958186-1968262 GCF_000003815.2 Branchiostoma floridae | reverse complement strand
GGGTTGTGGTGATACCTGATGCAGCCATAAAGTGTTATTGAAGAATCAAACATTAGCTAGTAGACATTATATTCATTGGTGTTTATCATTTATCAATATTTCACTGTTTATAATGGGAATATTCATGTACTATATCATACAGATTTTAGTGCTTGAGCCAATGGAAATTTGCTTTTATATGGCAACTGTTGTAATGCAACTTTTTTGCTTGGAAAAAAACAACCTTAGAGGGCCTCTTTAAATTACTTTGCATAACAATTGCTATGGAGACATATTGCTTGTCTGTCTTTACTAACTTTTAGCCTTGTAAGTTGAATCATTACAGCACAGATGTGAATAATGTAGCTATTTATTGAGGAAATCTGTATCCTAGCAACCATTGCCAAAAAATATGCATTATGAATTGGCTCCACCCTTGAAAATGTTGATAATGTAATACAAAATCAGCCTACCAAAATTCACGATTTTATTTTATTACGACCAATTAAACTATATTTTGTGGTTCAAGTCTGTCTACCAATAATCGTTACCATCCTGAAGGTTCTAGCCAGCACTTCATTTTAGCGTAGTGGGAATGGTTTGGTAACAAAACGACCAATAGGTGATTCTTCCTTCCATAGTGAAATTTTGAAAATGTAGAGTTAAAATTTGGCACTCTGTTAACATCACATGTAATTTGAAGTATGATTTTTTGGTCAGTTTAGAGTGATATATCATCATTTCTCATTGTTCAGACACTGATTAGACATTTTTGAACAAGCAAAAGACAGTAAATGACCACCAAACTAGCTGAAGATTGGCGTAGTGGCCCTTATTTTAGCGTAGTGGTCATAAATTCACTAGCTCGAACCATGATTGTTATGTCTTGAGATGAAATCCTCAGTTACGCAAAAAACAAAACAAAAGAGAAACAAACAACAACCTTTTTCACATCCTGTTAATTCGGCTCGGAGGATGAGCCCCTTGTGGTATTCGACCACATTGATGCGGATGTACCGCGCATCCAGGACCTCTGGTAGTGGACTGGTCACGGTAGAGGAGTCATCCGTGTTGGCATCAAACACCTATCAAAGACCATTATTAAAGTTGTTAAATTAGTCAGTTGGATTTTTGTTTATCTATTTATTATTACATTGATTTGGCCATTCAGCACGCGCAGCCAGGGCTGCCCAACTATATAGCCCGTAGCTATTACCAAAAAAATTGGAATTTGACAAGGACATACGTATAGTAACTATCAATAGTTAGTTGGATTACATAATATCATGATGTATTTGCCATTGTCTGTAGAAAATTAGTTCTGCAGGAATGCACATTGTACATGACTGTATAGACTTTCCCCTTTGACTGATTTCCCAAGCCAGCATTTTCTTAATCAAAGAATCACCATACTACATTAATTTTATAGAAATGAAATTGGTTACGCTCAAAGGGTCATTTTACACTGACTTTAGGATACCAAAACAGAAGCTGGTTACAATTGACAAAGGGTTGCAATTACATCAGCTGTATAATACAGATACTGAAGTTGGTGTTACGCCAAAGGACAGTTATAATGGTCTGCAATAGATATTTCTCTTTGAGTGGATGTCCACCGCGATAGATATGTACACAGAAGACTGGGTGTGTTATGCCAAAGAATGTTCATATGCCTGCTATACAATGCAGATACAGAAGTAATACACATTTGTAACACCTGTACAATACAAACAGAGAAGCTGGTGTGTTATGCCAAATTATCATCATCATCTGCATGTAATAGCATCTATACGCCTGTTACAATCAATGTATGTTCTTGCTAGTATACAATACAGATGACTATCGTAAATACCTTTGGTGATGTGCCATCCTCTGCCAGAACATCTGACCAAGTGGTACCATCGTTGCTATAGGATATGGTGATTTTTGTGACGAACATGTCACCACCACCGCCTCCCTGTGTTATAACCCCCGTCAGCTCCTGCAAACTGCCAAAGTCAACTTGAAGATATGGCGCCTCCTCGCCATCGATGAGCTCGAAAATGTCAGGCTCAGTTGAACTTGGATCAAATTTCAACCACTCGTCTGCTTTGGGGATCCAGCCAGTGGTTCCTCCAGTGGTGTAGTTCACTCTGCAACAAGGTGTTAAAAGACCCTCATTAGACCAAAACCATATCATCGTCATGGGAAAGGCATCTGGCTTCCTTCATCAAGGTGTAAAAATGGGTATCTGACTTTGGTTGTTGAGGAAAAAGTGGTAGTAGGAGAGGGTTGAACTCCGTCTTTTAATACCATGACCAAGACAGTGCCCCTAGTAAAAGTTTCTAAAAAGGATAAGAAATGTGAAGAAACAGAAAAAAAACATAGCGACACCCAGGTTTCAAAAAACACTGGCCGGCAGATCACAAAACAAGCAATGCTAACCACTATATGCTAAAAAAAGGCTGACCAGGCAATTGGTTGGCTGTTATGCGCTACTTAAACCCTTCACTGTTACAAAAGGCTACTTTCACCATTGCTGAGTGTGACTAACCTTCCATTTCCTGGTGGGAAGAGATCAGTGGAGGACGATGCGGAAAGCTGGCTGTCAGGGACAGATCCATCACTCAAGCCCATCGGAAACACACAGTACTCTGAAAACAACATGACACTGTCACACATAGTCACAAATCATTCATTAATACATAGAAGAGAGGGCAGGAGGAAGCTACATGTATGTCTCCCAGCAAAGCACCCACTTTGCTACTAGAACGCATGACTTAGATGTACAAGATAACCAACAGTCTGGTTGCCATTTCGCCTACTCGCCTCATACCAGCACACATGAGTACCCATGCCAACCACTCACAATAAAAAGTACAGGACTCTACGATGCAGGTGTGATACTGCAAAGTATGCCTTTTACCATCTTAGGAAAATTTCCAAGTGGAACTGCCTCTTGGCCAAGATTGTCGACAGCCCCTCACTGAACACATTCCTTCTTCTATGTATGAGAAACCATCCATGTAAGACATGACCAATAAAACAGCTAACTAACCTGCCACAGTAGATGTTGCTGGTGCAGCTGTTGTTGTCGCCACTGTTGTACTTGGAGCCGGTGGTGGTGGAGGTGGAGGTGGTGCGACAGAGGTACTGGGTGGAGGTGGAGGGGGCGGTGCTGTAGGAGTAGGAGTAGTAGTGACAACTTGGGTCACAGTTGACACTCCTGGGGTGACGGGGAATGTGGTGGTACCTGGTGCAGCCGTGGTCGTCACCCCAGGTGTGACACCAACTCCAGGGGTAGTGGTGGTACCTGGTGCAGCTGTAGTGGTGACTCCAGGTGTAGCACCGATTCCAGGGGTAGTGGTGGTACCTGGTGCAGCCGTAGTGGTGACTCCGGGAGTTGCACCAACTCCAGGGGTAGTGGTGGTACCTGGTGCAGCCGTGGTCGTCACTCCAGGTGTTGCACCAACTCCAGGGGTAGTTGTGGTACCTGGTGCAGCCGTGGTCGTAACTCCGGGTGTTGCACCAACTCCAGGGGTAGTGGTGGTACCTGGTGCAGCCGTAGTGGTGACTCCGGGTGTTGCACCAACTCCAGGGGTAGTGGTGGTACCTGGTGCAGCCGTGGTCGTGACTCCGGGGGTTGCACCAACTCCAGGGGTAGTGGTGGTACCTGGTGCAGCCGTGGTGGTCACTCCGGGGGTTGCACCAACTCCAGGGGTAGTGGTGGTACCTGGCGCAGCAGTGGTGGTCACTCCGGGTGTTGCACCAACTCCAGGGGTAGTTGTGGTACCTGGTGCAGCTGTGGTCGTCACTCCGGGTGTTGCACCGATTCCAGGGGTAGTGGTGGTGCCTGGTGCAGCCGTGGTCGTGACTCCAGGTGTTGCACCAACTCCAGGTGTTGTTGTTGTTCCTGGTGCAGCCGTGGTTGTGACTCCGGGTGTTGCACCAACTCCAGGGGTAGTGGTGGTACCTGGTGCAGCCGTGGTTGTGACTCCAGGTGTTGCACCTACTCCAGGGGTAGTTGTGGTACCTGGTGCAGCAGAAGTTGTCACTCCAATAGTTGTTGTTGTGCCTGGTGCAGTTGTTGTTGTTAGACCAGGTGTTGTAGTGGGGCCTGCTGTTGTGGTGGGAACTGATGTACCTGGACCTGTAGATGGTATTTAAATTGAATAAAGTTGCTAAAAACAGAAACAATATCATTAGCATTTCATTACGACAAAGGCAGCATATTTCCGCAGTATTCTTGTGGAAACTTAACCTAATCTTTTAAAGACTCATACAAATGTATGTAAGATTGCATCCTGTTTATATTTTTGGTTTATGCGTACAGTATCTCTAAATTGAACTAAGTAGCAAAGAAAAGATGTACATTGAGAAGACTCTTTCAATCTTGAGAGTTAGTTTCTTCATTGAATTATCATATTCAATTTTAATTGGCTTGCCGTTTCTGTCATATACTAATTGATAAGAAAATATTGAAATTGAATGACAGTTTTCTTCACCTCTACAGCCGAGCAGTTCCACCCTGAGCACAATAGCCTGGTTGTATTCCTTCACGTTGATGCGGTAATACTTTGCAGTCACGACACGCCCGAGCACATTTGTCACCAGAGACGTGTCGTCTGTGTTTGCATCAAACACCTGTGAATGCATAAAACAGAACTGTATGTTTCTACCATTGTGTGCATGTCTGTCAGAAGAGCATGTTTAAACTTTTCACTTAGTTGAGTTGCAGGACTGGGCTCCAACAGATCTAGACACAAAAGCCTGCAAAAGATGTACTACACAACGCCTGCTCAGCATGCCGAAAACATACTTCAAGCACTGAGGACTACATGTAAATCTTACAAAAACATTGGAAGAAAATATGGATTGCTGACTAGAGGAAGTTTGCAAAATGCAAAATAAAGTATGAGACTGCAGTCTATGGTGCTACCACGAACTTAAAAGCACCACGAATACTCCATTTTCCCGCTACTACAAAATTAAATCCCTGCAGGTTTATATGCATACAGTATCTCACCTGAGTGGGTGCAGAAACATCCTCAGAAGTTTTAAAATCGAGCCAGACGGCGCCATCATTGCTGTAGGACAGGGTATACTTGGTGACGAACATGTCGAAGCCTCCCGCACCCTGCGTGACCACACCTGTCACCTCCTGGGGCTGATCAAATTCCACCTGCAGATAGGGCGGACTGTTGGTCAGGTCCATGTAGTCGGATATTTCAGGGATCCAGCCCTGCATGCCAGGGGTTCCATCTGTGGTGTTCAACCTGAAGGGAAAATACAACACCAAAGTTAACGTTTAACTTCTAAAAGAAAAATATGCACACCTTACTTTTAGAGGCAGACTTGTTCAAATATCTAATGATATCAACTAACTATGATGTATTGGAAAGAATGTGTAAGTTTGTTTACACATGTTCTAAGAAGAGAGAAGAAGCATGTAGAATATAGAATACAAGACATATCATTGTTTACCTGTTGTTATTCACTTTGTATCAAACTTACTGCATTTAGCCTCATTAGGGCATAAATATTACAACTAAGCCTCATTGCAGAGATGGGTATCTGCTGGCTGCACTACAACTTACCAAGTGAAATATTAAACTTTACTTTACTTAACTTTGGTCAAGCTCCCACTCAATTCAGGCTTGAAAGTGTTCTCCATCTTGCCCTATCCTACGTTGAGTATTATTACATGGCTATTGCAACGATTGAAAGACAATAAAAAGAAACTTGCCTGCCATTGTATGCAGGGTTGGTGGTAAGGAAGGATGAAGCTGTGATACTGCTGTCTGGTATCTCTCCACTCTGCATGCCCAGTTCATCTGTACAATACTCTGTAGCACCAAGGAACACACACAAGCTTTGGGTTAGGAAAAATGTGGGGTCTGAAATCCTATAAGAGTTACTGTAAGAATAACATTTGCCTTTGAATGCCTTTATTGATATGTTTTGTTTGTTTGGTTTATTACAATAACTTATCAGAAATGAGGGTTCGAACAAATGTACAATTCAATATAGAGTCACATGTTCATTGGTAGGAATTTCGAAATGGGTTTGAAATTAAGAAACTAACTAGAGGGTGACCATAGAATAAAGCAAAAATTCTCATGTATGAATAACATACGTGTATGTGTAAATATTGAATCCCTTATATATAATTGTATGAAACCCTTACCCATACAGTAACAGCACTCCTCGTAAGGCTCAGGCACAACTAGAATTGAACCCTAGACAACAAAAAAGAAAGAATCTTTAATGAATCTAACTTTTCTGTGTCTAAATCAAAATTACTTAAGAAATATGATTAAAGAACATCAACATTGTTGCCTGGCATGCCCTCCCTTTTCTCTTATTGAAATTTCAATGGAATAAAATTATCAATTAAACTGTTACAAAGGTCTCAAGCCCTTTACTAGATTAAGCTAGTAAATCATCATGCATTTGCATCATTCAAAAATTAAAATTGAATCTACATCATTCGACATCATGTACTATGACTGTAATGTGATCTCTGAACTTGAATGTAGTAGACTCATGCATTGGACATTGCAGCACATAAAAGGCAATGCTGATTACATTTTATAGATGACATTATCTACATGTACATGTAGGAACCCCATGTGCACACGGGGCTTAAGGTTGAATGTCTAAACACAGGGTATTATAAACCAAACAATAGCTTCTTCATTTTTGTACTTTAACATCCTCTTTAACTTTGAGATGGACTTTGTCATTCCCCAACACTATAGTATCTGATTTCCGATATCTTTTTTTTGCAATTCATAATATGTTTCCCAATTTTGCTGCTCAGCTTTCTATGATCAACAGTATGAATGATCAAAATTTTTTTTTAAATGGGCAAAAATTCATGCATGGACCGATGTCATTCATATATTTACTCTAATCAACACAGTCTAAGGGTGTAGATAATCTAAAAGAGGATTTAGGAATAAAAGAAACGAAGTTGATAAGAAGGTACCTCAGGGCAGCCTGTGTTGTGGATGGTACAGTACTTCCAGCAGTACACACTCCCATCCTCGGTGCACTCGCACACATGGCACGGGCCGTCACTCCACTGTTCACCAACCTATACAGCACACATATACCAGTCTCAGCTTCAAATCAGATATTTCAAAAGATAATCCTGTCACTTTAAATCATGCAGTTGCTACAAAAAGTTCTAAATTATAACATAATATTGTATGTTAACAAAATCTGAACAAAATTTCATCTGATATCATCAGGTTTTCCCTACCTCTTTCTCCTCTCCATTAATAATGCAGGCTTTAATATAAAACAACAAGAGACTGAGTCATCATACAAACATAATCTGCATAAAAATCATTCTTGCCCAGATTGATGCTATTTGCAAAATGCATGTAACGTGATGACAAACAAATGAGAGCAATAATGCATGTCGCTCCTCTAGTCTAAATTATTGTGTTCAACCACACAGTAGATGACAAGAGATTCCCACTCTTTCTGTAATATGTGGGTTCTGTGACATTAAAAGGAGACTAGTTTTCTTTTTGTTTGTGTTAAAGTGGGGGGGGGGGGGTCTGGATGGAACTTGAAGCTTCTGAGATCATAGAAAGAGTGAGCTGAAAATTTGGGTTTGTCCAAATTTCTTCAAAGGGTCAGCTTTAATAGAGTTCAGTCTTCCTTCAAAATGCCATGTACCAACACAGTGGAACTTTGAATTAATGTTTAATATCTTAGTAATACAATCATTATATAATAACTAGGGGGTATTGACACTGTACATGTATAAGACCAGGTCCTTACGTATGCAATCCTCTGTCATAGTGAGTCTCATCCTTCTGTCTGACCCTGTACAGTTGGTGCCATTACCCTGGGCTGGGGGGAAACCTGGAGTTCTGGTGAACAACAAAATCAAAAATTAGTAATTTAAAAATTAACAATAAATACAACACAGGTCTCAGAGGTCAACATAAAAACTGAGAGCTTGGAAGAATACTTGAAGCTGAACCTTGCTATACCTTCACTTACAAGTACTCCCCAGACTCTGTATTTAATAATTTACATGACATTGTATTATTCCCAGAACTTGTAGTGACATATTCACATCATAAGGCCTGCTTTACACACATTTGTCAAGGAATATACAATCCGCTGCTTCTGTGATGTCATGTTACATGTATACAGAAAGAACATTGTAAGTATTAGATGACCAATTTTCAGAAAGCCAATTGGCGCCCCCTGTCTGTTATCCTCTTATAACTTAACACGACTTAATGTCTTTTCTGTACATGAACAATGTATGCATAATGTGTCACAGATTCTATTGTATTGTATTGTATTGTATTGTATTGTATTGTATAGTATGGGCCGGCTACTCTCTCTTTGCAGCCAGGGGCTGAATTGCGAGGAGCTTACAATAGGCAGGGCTAAGCCACAAGGGTCTGAAATGGCAGCCTGTACACAGCGCCTAATGACCTCAATACCACAGTAATTGCCCCAGGTGCGGCCAGGGTCTGTAGGTTTTGAACCACTCACACCGCACCATCGCACGTGTGGTCGGTTCTTTTACGTGCCTGGGGTATGGCTCTGCCCAGACACGGGACCTCCATTTAACGTCTATCCGAGGGACAGCCCTAGCCAAAGCTAGGTACTCATTTTCACCTGAGTAAAGTGAGGAAAGTCGTCTAAAGTGCCTTTCCCAAGGGCACAAGATCGGTCACACGGCAGCCGGATTCAAACCCGCGACCTCTTGGTCATGGGCCGAACATGCTGCCACTGTGCTACACGGTCCCACGTGATGTAGTTGACTGCTCATTCCTTGACAAAGACTGGAGTTGGTCATTCTGTATATCGGTCCAAACTTTGTGTTGGAGTTTACAGTTTAACCCTTCAGACCTTCACATTTATAATAAAATCTTATATTAATCAGCATATCTTTCATAATTATATATGCATAAATTATGCTAATTTGATGACGTCATCAGCCCCAAATCCAAGATGGTGGACCGAATGGCCAGATCAAGAATAACAAGCTAATTATCCCTTAAAATTTGTAACTACCTGGCATTTTTTCATCAAAAACCATCTAAATGAATGAATTTAGTCTATTTCCATTGCCCTTTGTGATTATTTGTTGCCAAAAAAGTATTTTTAAAAATTCAAGGTGGTGGATATAATATGGTGGATCCCAATTCGTATCTTAGATGTGCATGACGTCATTTTATGACGTCATATTGACGTCAATGATGTTGCTATTGACAACGCAAGTCGTAATAAACATTATTATTCTGTTATCTGCACTTGTTGTTACATTTTTGCAGCATAACTTGAAGTTTTCTGAGAATACCCATTTTTCGTGGGTTTGGCCAATGTAATCAAATTGATGACGTCATAATTACGTCATCTTACGTCAACGTAACATCACATACTTGTCAGATATTATGTCGAAATCATGTCCTGAACATTTGGTGGCCCTACGGCATGTCGTTTTAGAGTTAAAGGACTTAGAAGTGGAGGGCCTCAAAAGCCCTTCAGACTGTACCTGTAGGAGTACTGTTGTACTTCTGTACCACATGGTCCAGTTAACAGTTTAACTTCAGACTGTACCTGTAGGAGTACTGTTGTACTTCTGTACCACATGGTCCAGTTTACAGTTTAACTTCAGACTGTACCTGTAGGAGTACTGCTGTACTTCTGTACCACATGGTCCAGTTTACAGTTTAACTTCAGACTGTACCTGTAGGAGTACTGCTGTACTTCTGTACCACATGGTCCAGTTTACAGTATAACTTCAGACTGTACCTGTAGGAGTACTGCTGTACTTCTGTACCACATGGTCCAGTTTACAGTTTAACTTCAGACTGTACCTGTAGGAGTACTGCTGTACTTCTGTACCACATGGTCCAGTTTACAGTTTAACTTCAGACTGTACCTGTAGGAGTACTGCTGTACTTCTGTACCACATGGTCCAGTTTACAGTATAACTTCAGACTGTACCTGTAGGAGTACTGCTGTACTTCTGTACCACATGGTCCAACTACTGGTCCCCATGACGTCCACTCGGACCATTCGCAGTCCACTGCAAACAGTACCAACATACTGGTTAAAACAACAGTTACTGTAGG
>NC_049994.1:1894381-1958060 GCF_000003815.2 Branchiostoma floridae | reverse complement strand
TAGGAGTACTGTTGTACTTCTGTACCACATGGTCCAGTTTACAGTTTAACTTCAGACTGTACCTGTAGGAGTACTGCTGTACTTCTGTACCACATGGTCCAGTTTACAGTATAACTTCAGACTGTACCTGTAGGAGTACTGCTGTACTTCTGTACCACATGGTCCAGTTTACAGTTTAACTTCAGACTGTACCTGTAGGAGTACTGCTGTACTTCTGTACCACATGGTCCAGTTTACAGTTTAACTTCAGACTGTACCTGTAGGAGTACTGCTGTACTTCTGTACCACATGGTCCAGTTTACAGTATAACTTCAGACTGTACCTGTAGGAGTACTGCTGTACTTCTGTACCACATGGTCCAACTACTGGTCCCCATGACGTCCACTCGGACCATTCGCAGTCCACTGCAAACAGTACCAACATACTGGTTAAAACAACAGTTACTGTGTTCTGGATAAAACTACAAGAATAAAACATAATAACTCAGTTCACATAATTATACAAACTTAAGACTTATTAATACTTGATTATAGTCCATTCTTGAAAGCCACTGTTTTGTAGAACTGTCTTAAAATTTATTTCAAGGAGACTTGGTCCCATATCAGATTCTGTGGTAATGTACTACAACATTGAACAGGTTCTGCATGGGGGACCTCTTCAATGGTAAATGCTGAAATCAGAAGAACCACCAGCGTATTACTCAGATAAAATTTGGCTGTCTCATTAGCATGTACTATACTCTACTGTACGCATGTACATTGATAAGATGGCGTCATGCACGTCATGCAGGAAATCAAAGACGTTGCCTGCACCATATCGAAAAGTGTCATGCAGACCCTCATTAAACACTCATGAAGGACTGTATACTTGACCTTGGAATGTTAAACTGGTAAGGACCTGAATGACTTAAATGGTATTAATTTTAAACCTACCATTACATGGGTAGGTGTCCACACATTCGCCCAATGTTCCATTGATGCAGTAACTGGAGAATGGAGTACAAAAAATTAGGCAGTTGATAATGAAAAAATAGGTTACACTTTTTCTTAACAAATTTACATGCAGAAACATGTTAGCACAAGAAGCCAGGTAAGTCACAAGTACATAAGTATATGGTACAGTGTAATTTTAGACTTGTAGGTTATGTGTGATGGGTCTTTCAGTGCAATATAACCTACAGCTACATGTGTATGCTGCCTGCCTGAGAAGGGTCATTATGCCCTCTATATGGCATTAGATAATGATACAGAATGATAAGAACTGAAGGCGACATACAACAGATTTAGTACCATCGACTGTATCAACCTTCCCTGTACCTGGACCACTTCTTGTGGTTGCTTCTTGCCTAGCATCAAGACCGAGCTAGTTTTTCGCACACTTTTTCATTTTCACCAATTGTACCATGAATTTGCCTAATGTTAGTTATAAATGTATATTCTGATAATGTCATTATTATCGTATAGTCTATGATTGTTGTGCCATGTATGTGTTTTTATGTGCGGGAGGGCAGCCTTCAAAGGTGCATTTTGCACCTGTTTTGCCCCAGCTCTCAGTCTGTAATGAATCCAAATAAAGAAATAAAGAATGCAGAAGATCTTGATGTACCAAGTTTCACATGGTCCTAGTGATATGGGATCACCATAGTCGTAGACAACCCCATTGATGAAACAGGGGCACTCCTGCTGCCGTATGCAGGTTCCGTTGTGCTCAACAAAACCCTCCTTACAATAGCAACCTGGATGGACACACAAGAGATGTACAGGTTTGTATCAAATGGTTATGAATTACACTGTTTAGTAGTACTAAAAAGTCATTCCACTCACAAGATAGGGTCGTAGTGTCATCCATAGTGTTTAAACACAACTAATACACAACAAACAAACCTGGTTCACAGGGCTGTGGAAGACACTCTATCACCTGTCACACCAGATTATACACAACAAATACACAAACAAACACATCCGGTTTACAGGGCTGTGTAAGACACTCTTTCACCTGTCGTACTAGATACGAAAATACACAAACAAACAAACCTAGTTCACAGGGCTGTGGAAGACACTCTTTCACCTATCGTACTACATGTAGTTTAGATAGAACGAACAAAATACACAAACAAACCTGGTTCACCAGTTTAGACACAACAAATAAACAAACAAATAAACAAACAAACCTGGCTCGCAGGGCTGTGGGAGACACTCTGCCACCTGCCCCACCAAGCTGGATATCTCCTGGGACCACAAGTTCAGACACGTTCCTGGACAGGTCTTGCACTCGTCTGCTTCAAGCCACTCCGAGTTCTCAACACATTCTGGTTCTGTGGGATGATATCAGCAACAATATTGTCTAATCACCTGGTCATTCAGTTTCACTGGACAAAGTTAAAATCTTGGACATAGAGCCAGACTTTTTTGCTAGAGTGACCAAAGAACCATCCCTGGACAGAGACGGTGGGCACCATAGAATTCCTGCAGCCTATGATCCACTGCTTACTGAGTCACGTGTTCTATCTGCATAACATGACATCACGACAACAGTGGCTTGTTCATTCCTTGACATTTTTTAAGACTCAGGTGCTGTTCAGTCGAAAATTTGGGTGAGTCCAATTTTTGTGTTACAGTTACATTTTTGTAAACTACACTGTCTTAAATAATAATGACTTCTAACAACACAGATGAACTTTCAAGTTTAACTTAATATTGTCCATGGTTTCTGTCTACTGCCTGGTTGTTTTAAAGGCAAGGAGGCAGACACGACTATCAGGGTTAGAATGACTAGATCAGATTAGAATGACTGGAGCTGTTGCAGCGCCACCTACACCGGCTATAAGTGCAGATCCAGTCACTCTACCCTGATGATGGTGTCTGACAGACATCGAAACATTGGATGTAAGTACTCCCTGGTTGTGACTAATAAACCTAACTAATATGAGCATATCTATGAACACAAGTTATACACTCATGCATACATATCCAATGAAAAACTTTGAAATCCTGTGGTGCAACAAACATATCAAAAGAGATAACTTACCTTGACAATCGGACCTGTTACACATTTTGTACTCCAGGGTGGTCATGGTGGCATTCAGGACGTTGATACACTGTGGCATCCCATCACCAACTCTGCAAGATTCCAGAAAAATTTATCTACCTGTCCAGTATTACAGTTATCTTTTCATACCTAAAAAGGAAGAAAGTGAAGCAACGCTAGTTCACCTTTGTCCGTGTGGTAACCTTTACCTGACAGTGTTGTTTTTCAAACAGAGCATCTAGGCACATCAAGCCGATAGGTGGTAGTTTAAACTGCAATGTACTGAAAATATTGCAATTTGAAACCAATGTCTGTCGACGTGATATCCAAAAATACCCTGTTTTGAAAACAACGGGTATAGGTTACCCCACGGATAAAGGTGAACTTGCAATACCTAAGAAACGAAATAACTGGTATTTATGTAGAAATCACATTTTAAAATCATAGAATGGCTGAATAGAGGCATAGCTGATATTATACAATGTAACTGACGAAGACAAACAGTACAACCTTGACGTTCTGCATCTAAACTGTGTGATTCTAACAGCCTACATGTAAGTACCCTGCCATATGGGCTCTAACATTTGGGACAATTTGACAAAGTTGAAGATTTTTATGCTGACAGTGTTAAGTTTAAAATAGAGGTCTTTGGTACAGGTTGGTAAGTGACAACTGTCTGAAGGCTATTTTCTTGCTAACATAGTTCTACCATTATATGATATGGCAGAAGAATACATAACAAAATGAATGAGAGTTTGTGTATAGGTATATGTACTTAGCCAAACAGTGTTTGTACATGTAACGCTAGTTCTCCTTTATCCGCAGGGTAACCTATATTTATTGCTTTCGAAAGCAGCTATTTAGGGATATCAAGCCGATGGATGACATTTTCAAACTACACTGGTTTGAACATATTACAACTTGAAACCACTGTCCATCGACTTGATATTCCTTAATATCGTGTGGGTAAATGCTACGAATACAGGTAACCCTGCAGATGAATGTGAACTTGCATTATACAAGGGAACAGAGGACTGACCTGTTGCGGCACATGCGCACGCGGTACGTCATGTCTCCCAGGCAACCATTAGTACACTCTGACCAGCGCGACCACGGGCCCCAGGACTCCGCTGTGGACACAATCATTTTCATATCCTGTTAGTAAAATTGTTAATGTTACCTTGAACAAGGACCACATTTTCAACATCTTTAAATGGAATTTAACTGACAATCTTTGGAATGACCGAGTAATCTGGGATGAAATTGTACCAAATGTGATCCTATCTTCCATAGGCCAAAACAGCAAACCAGGGTTGGACAAGTCCAATAGCCCTAGTATATTGTCCAGGGCAAGTGAAAGTGCTGTTTGGGCAAGTGCATGACCTACCCCACTTGCTCAAGTGCAATTTTGATATACTTGTTACTTTTTACAGTCAAGACATCAAGCAATGGTCCAAAGAGAATTCCATTGCTGTAAGTGAAAATGCATATACTAGTAACAGTAACATTTGAAGTTTGAGCAAGTGAAAATTGGGTTTGGGGAAGTAAGTCTTTTATGAGCTTGCCCAATAGGACAAGTGAAGTTTAGAAAACCTGTCCAACCCTGCAAAAAGCGACAAGCAATTGAAAAAAACAATAAAAATCTCCTTTTAGTTAGCAAGGGTACTTACGACATGGTTCCACAAAGCACTCCTGTTGTTCCTCTGCGTCGCCATGGCAATACTTGAGTGGGTCATCAATGGGAGGTGGTGGGTCGGTGCAGAGGCGGGTTCTCGTCTGGATGCCGCTGTCACACGTCTCACTGCAGTCTCCCCATGGACCCCAGGATGTCCAGCCACCTAATATAAACGTCACTTTGTTATGGATCATCAGCAACAGGAACACTAGAAGCGAGCATCTTCTAGCCACAATTAAGACAAGGACATACCGATACAAGAACAGTCCTATTCATTACATGACCAACCTACTGAATGGACTCTAGCCATATAGTGAACATGTTACCTGCTGTAAGCTACTTGTAGCCACGCATTGTGCATGTCAAAACTACCTCATCGGTTTAACGTTGAACCTATCTGTTTTAAGATAGCGTCTATTGTTGATTTTAAAAATACAAACTTACAAGTTATAATTCCACTGTATTTTTTAGCTTTATTTGCCTTAGCCAATTATTTTGATTGTAAAAGTATGCAATTCAGCCTGTGGCTGCCATATACTTTCTCATGGATCACATTGATCGAATAAAACCATTCATTCATTCATTCATGGATTGTTCATGGTATAATGATAAATGCACAAAGCTGTTCACATTTGACGCTGGTTCACCTTTATCCGACGGTAACCTATATTCGTTTTTTGTAAGAAAAAAACGCATTTAGGCATATGAAGTCGACGAACGGTGGTTTCAAACATTTTGAAAATATTGCAAATTCGAAACCACTGTCAGCAGACGTAAAACTTCGAAATGTGCTGTTTTTAAAGCAGATAGAGGCCACCCTACAGATAAAGGTGAACTAGCGTTAATTTACTTTCTGCTTTCTCTAAAGAATTTGCTACTCTCTGTTCGATAGATAAACTTAACTACATTCTGGGAGGCGATAACCCTCACTGTGTACAAGTAGGCAAATATATCCAGGAATGCTTATACTGTAGAACCAATGGTGTAAATGACATGCTAGACCTAATATGTTGATTTATGTATACCTGTAGAAATCCATATATGTTTGTTTAGTGTACTGTAAGTAGTTGTTATAGACGTTTCGAAAGTCACTGTACTTTTGTCGTGTTAATTAAGATTTCTTTCTATCTATAAAGGAAACACTGGATGACAATATCCCATGCACTCGATGGTCCTAAATGACAGGCTCCAAAACACCAGATGGTACTTTGAATGTCCAAATGTAGCACCAAAAGTGAAAAATATTTTCTGTATCAGGCATAGACATTCACACCTCTAACACTGTCCCTTTCCCTGCTGCTGATAGACACTCAAACATAGACATTCACACTTCTAATTACTGTCCCTTTCCTTGGTGCTGATGGACATTGACACTAACATAGACACTCACACTTCTAACACTGTCCCTTTCCCTGGTGCTGATAGACATTCACACTAACATAGACATTCACACTTCTAATTACTGTCCCTTTCCTTGGTGCTGATAGACATTTACACTTCTAACATTCACATCTTCTAACATTTACACTAACACTGTCCCTTTCCTTGGTGCTGATGGACATTCACATTAACATAGACATTCACACTTCTACCACTGTCCCTTTCCTTGGTGCTGATAGACATTCACACTAACACTGACCCTTTCCTTGGTGCTGATAGACATTCACACTAACACTGTCCCTTTCCTTGGTGCTGATAGACATTCACACTAACACTGTCCCTTTCCTTGGTGCTGATAGACATTCACACTTACACTGTCCCTTTCCTTGGTGCTGATAGACATTCAAACTAACACTGTCCCTTTCCTTGGTACTGATAGACATTCACACTAACACTGTCCCTTTCCTTGGTGCTGATAGACATTCACACTAACACTGACCCTTTCCTTGGTGCTGATAGACATTCACACTAACACTGTCCCTTTCCTTGGTGCTGATAGACATTCACACTTACACTGTCCCTTTCCTTGGTGCTGATAGACATTCAAACTAACACTGTCCCTTTCCTTGGTACTGATAGACATCCCCACTTACACTGTTCCTTTCCTTGGTACTGATAGACATCCCCACTTACACTGTTCCTTTCCTTGGTGCTGATAGACATTCACACTTACACTGTCCCTTTCCTTGGTACTGATAGACATTCACACTAACACTGTCCCTTTCCTTGGTACTGATAGACATTCACACTTACACTGTCCCTTCCTTCGTGCTGATAGACATTCACACTAACACTGTCCCTTTCCTTGGTACTGATAGACATTCACACTAACACTGTCCCTTTCCTTAGTGCTGATAGACATTCACACTAACACTGTCCCTTTCCTTTGTGCTGATAGACATTCACACTAACACTGTCCCTTTCCTTTGTGCTGATAGACATTCACACTAACACTGTCCCTTTCCTTGGTACTGATAGACATTCACACTTACACTGTCCCTTCCTTCGTGCTGATAGACATTCAAACTAACACTGTCCCTTCCTTCGTGCTGATGGACATTCACACTAAAACTTCTCTTTACTTTTGGCTGATTGACATTAACACTTCTAACCCAGGCCAGGTTGGTACCTCAGGTCATACAGAATACACCTTAAACTTGCTGTATCATTTATCATTTTATATCATACCACAGTCGTCCTCGTCCTCTCCTCCTGGACACTGCATGGTCCCATCACAGACCTCCTCAAAATCGATGCAGCTGCCATCAGGACAGATGTACTCAGTACAGGGACCTAGTAAAAACAGATTGAAATATTAGTCAATGGCACAAGCAAAACTTGATAATTTAGCTGAAATGCAGGTTATGTCAATAAACAAGACAAAGGATGTTACCACAACCATGGGTGTCCTATACATGTAGCTAATGCGAGTTAGACCCATGCTTTAAGATTTAATGGACCGGGTCTATTTCTTGTCATTGAACAATAGTATATTGAAATACATAATTAATAGCTGCTTATTCAAAACCACATTTTATTGTAACACTCAAACATTCTGCTGGGTACACAAAGTCTTTAAGATATCTGAAGTGTGACTGCCACAGAGATTACTAAAATAATTTGTCTAAATGCTGTATATCAAGTTGATTTCTTTAATTTCACTGTTTTCTGTCTAACCTGGTGATCTTAGTGTACACAGTAGAATTATATGTTTCTTACACAATTAGATTTAATTTAATGCAAATTTACATTTTTGTAACACCCTAACCAATTATCAGTTGTGACGGAACTACATTTGTACATACCAGTTGTGGTGAACATTGTTGTAGTCGGAGCCTGTGTTGTTGTTGGTGCCGTGGTTGTTGTTGTTGTTACCTGTGTGCCAGCTGTTGTTGTGACAGCTGTGGTTGTTGTGGGTCTTGTGGTGGTCACTGTTATGAGGGAGGAAGCAGGACATTTAGACATAGATAGGACAATGAATGGTTGATTAAAATAGCAGACAGACATAAATAACAGCAATATTCTGTATTTGATATCCACTTACCACACATAGTCTCATCCTCCCCATCTGCACAGTCATTTTTCCCATCACACAGCTTGGTGAAGTTGATGCACTTCCCGCTATCACAGCGGAACTGTGTACACGTCTCATCTGCAAAGGATAGTCACAACTACTGTAAATGCAGAAATGTTCGCGGTGGATTAATGTTCGCGGTTTTCGCGATGACCACTTCACCGCGAACTTAAAACCACCGTGAATATTTTTCTATAATGGTATTAGACTGCAGTCTATGGTGTTACCGCGAAATTAAAACCACCGCGAAAAGTCATTTTTCCCGCTACTGCGAAATTAAATCCCCGCGAACTTAAATGCATTTACAGTATATGAAGCTTCAATTTCTTTTTTTAGGCCACAGAGAGTAACTTTTTTGGGATGATATCCTCTGCAGACTCAGTAGGGTACAAAACAAAAGATACTTTAGGTAAAATAAGTGAGATGGCTAGATTTTCAAAATAAACACCAAACTGTTAAATATTGTAACAATTGATGTGACAAATATAGTATCACAGTCAAAAAAGCTTTTCTTTCTGTTTCTGTTTCAAATATCATCCTCCTATGCAGGACATCCAACAGCCAAACTGCCTGTCTGGATGTATCCTGCTTTCTCAACTGTCACTCTTAGTTGCTGTGGGCGTCGCCACAAAACAGCTGTCAGCCAATGAAGAAATAGGTCTTTCAGTTTTTAAAAGGGATCTCGCATCTATAAGGGTAAGCTCATTAATATTTATAAGCAGCGTAGTAAGGAACTAAGGGTGACAGTTGAGAAAGCAGGGTACATCCAGACAGGCGGTTTTGCCATTGGATGTCCCTGCGTAAGAGGAAGTCAAATATCAGACAGACATGAATGGAAAAACCCTTACTGCAAATCTCATCATACTCATCGGACCCGTCCAAGCAGTTTGGCAGGCCATCGCAGACGTAGGTCAGGTTCAGACATCGCAATCCATCATAGCAGGGGAACTGCAGCGTATCACAGGTTACCTGGCCTGGAGAGGAAAATAACATCCTCGTCTTAAGATGGTATCTTCATAATCCAAGATATTCTTATTTGTTTATTCATATATGCAGACATGTCATGAAATAATAGCAGTAAATAAAAACATGCAGAGAAAGTCAAAGACCAACATGTACAATGTTTTTTTCTTGGTGCTCCCTTTAACTAATTAACAGAATGCTATACATGTAGCTTTGTACATGTACTGCTAATTGTAATGTATAAATACATTTAAATGTACATGTCAAAGATTAGCTGAGATTAATGTTTTCATAAAACTTTGGGAAAAACAATGTCATAAAGAAACAAGATTTGTTTCCTATTTATGCCCATAAGATTCATGTTCATCAGATTTCAGGTTTCCGAAGTTAACAATCGCATCTATTGAATTGAACTCAAAGCATAAAAAATCTCAAAGCATAAAACTAGAATCGGAGCAAAATAAACATGTAGATAACAGATGACCTCCTTGACAAGAGAAGTGATGCTACTCTAAAATGTGATCTTACAGTTTTGTTCATCAGAACCATCAGCACAGTCGTCCTCCCCATCACAGGTGTTGTTAGGATGGATACAGCCAGGCACCGTGGCACATGGGAACCCAGTACACACTGGAAAGTTTCAACCATACTGTTAGGGACTCTACAAAACGTTAACAATATACATCCGTAAATATCCTAAACCTGCTGATGGTGTCTGACAGACATCGAAACGTTGGAAGTTGAAGTTGAGAAAAGTACAAAACTTACTGGTTGTGTTTTGAAGAACCTCACTATATAATTACAATACACAATATGGCAACTCCCCAATAACATACCTGACTTGTTTGTTAAATTTTGTGCCTTAGCTTTGGGCTTACACGATGTAAAATTATTCTGTAAAATAACGTTGTCTATCACAATAAATTGCACATAACATCTTAGTTATTAGATCTTGGAAAGATAATTACATGCCATCTTGAATCATGAATTAAGAACAGACAAGAATTTGAATATACAATTACATACTACAGCTATGCAGACTACTGAACAGTCTTTATTAGCTAGTTTCTGTAGCTTATAGAATTTGAAACTAATTAAAAGATAATGCTTTGCTATAGCTACTGTAACAGCAAATTAAGCTGTGACTGTCATAATCCAGCCTCTAACAAAAACGAGACAAACTTGATAAGTCCGACACACCTGGTGTTGTAGTGAGCAGAGGTGTCGTTACTGGGGGTTGTGTCGTCGTCACTAGAAAGAGAACACAGTTCCGGTCAACTTTGTCATCATGACTAACCGTTCCTTCAATAATAATCAGAAATGATGTAATCATGACAGAAGCCATCAAAACATAAGCTAGTGAAATTTTTCATTGCTAATTGATGAAAAGAAAAACAGCACTCCCACTAAAACTTCACTGCTTCCAATACAGAAGTCAACCCAACATTAAGTTTAGATTAAATTATTTGCCAGTACCGTTTGAAGTTAGTGTAGCCACAAGTCCCATATTTTCATTAATCTTCATTTATCATTATTAGTTAGCCTTGAGGCAAGATTTGCAATGATCTTTTTGTCATCCAAGGTATAGACTGTAAAAGTCTTTAAGTTCTCTAGGGTTTAGTTCAGTGATGGGAGAAAATGGAGTGTTCACATAGTTTGTTCTTGGTTGAAAAAAATGCAATAAATTATCAAAATGAAATCAAAGGTGAACTAAAATGAGTAAATGTTCATAATGCAACAGGAAATTGTAAATAGATAAATAATACAAATAACTCAGATTGTCCCTGTCCTTGGTGCTGAATAGTTATTCTGAAAGAACTATTGGTTCATTTTGCATTTACGGTGGTCAATTATTGTCTTTCCAAGGAAACTGCACATTGTCCCTGGTGCTAAACAACACTGTGACAATGTGTTACAACATGGAGCACACAATAAAACAAAATTCTCTTTCAACTGAGATGGTATTATACAGCAGTTTGTCTTGTATATTCCATTAATGTAGTTTCCCATGTTGTGGATATCAATGAAGCACTATTAGAGTTGTATGATACAGTCCGTTTTCATTAAAAATTCCATCCAACAAATGAAACTTCCGGTTCGGAATGTATTTTGACTCTATGAGGAAGTAATCCATAAATCTAAGACAAAAATCCTAGGTTTTTGGCTCCAGATTTTTCAGCTATTGCTAAACTCTTATATCTCCAAGAAAGCCTGTTCTTCGTAGTGTTTTGTTGTGGAGATTTGGTTGCCCGGCAAATACTTCCTGGTATAAATACGCGATAATGGTATCATGCAGAAGTTTTCATCATTTAACTAAAATGACTGAAATACAACTGGTATCATACAGCAGTTCTGCTCGTCGGTTCCGTTATCGCAGTCGTTGACCCCATCACAAAGCTTGTGAGGGTCGATGCAGGTTCCATTGGGGCACAGGAACTGGTCCTGGTAGCAAACCTCCTTGCCTGTAATGTGCACAATTTACACGATGTACTAACTATGAAGTTCCTGTCATTTGGCACAATAAGAACATAGTTTAAAATTTTCCTAACCAATCATGGAAGTAGTGTCATGATTTGTATAATCTACATACCATTACCCTGCCAGTCTTTATCAAAGTTACTACAGGTCAAAAATCATGCGAATTAATTAATCACTTTTTGGGTAGTCTCAAAATGCTGTGCTAGACAGCCTAATTTTATGTCACTTAGACAATAGATTATCTACAAAGTTATCTCAAAATCATGACCATCCCTTGTCAAGAACATGGAATTTCAAAACTACAAAATTCCACTGCAGTGCAGTAACAATCTGCCAGTGGCCCATTATCTAATCAGTTTTGCTTTCTGAAAAGCTGTTCCTTCACTTGTAGACAGCAAGAGCCAGTGTTTCACATTAAAACGAAAAGAAACAAAATAGATAAAGAAATACATGTATCCTACATATTTCCTCCAGCTCATCGCTTCCATCTGGACAGTCAGGAATCTCGTCACACAGGACATCTCCACAGATTTCTGTCCCATCATCACACACGAAGAACTCTGTACAGGGAGTGGCTGAGGAGAGGACAGAGAACAGACTTTATATCCTGTAGCTAAAGACTGACTATCATGTTAACGTATTTCTTTTTAGGCTTGTTGTGGATCTTGATAACACACAACATGGTGACTATGTATAATGTCAACAAGATTGTTTATACTGTTAGATTAGATTAGATTAGTTGCTAGATACCTACAATAGTACATGGTTCAACTCCCATGTATGTACATATTGCCATACATTGTACCTGTTACAATTATCGCGCAATAAAGTTCTTCATTTTCTTCTATGAATTTGGGAACAACACTCTACATTTGTGAAGGCTAAGCTTTAAGTCTAACAAATTTTCCCACGTACAGTATACGTATCAGATAGCAATTGAAATCAAAAAGGACATACATAAGTACAGATGCTTTAACACCTTTCTAACAATATGGTGGTCTAAAAAGCAAGACTGTATGGGATCACTAAAAAGATTTCAACTTTATTTCAATATAAAGAAACAGTCACAACTTGGAGTAGTGGTTAGAATAGGAGATAGGATGTCCGTAGGGAGGGTTTTTAATTACTATCAGACAAAACACTGTAACTTACTTCCGAAAATAATTTCATCAGGTTGAAATAATATAGGAGAATTCTTGTACACAACCAGGGCATACTTTAACTGATACGGTGCTTACGTTTCGGTCTCTAACAGACACCTTATTCTAAGAGCTAAATCTGACCGAAGTTCTGCTTCTTGCCACTATATGTAGCCGATGTAGGTGGCGCTTTTGCAGCAAGAACACAATCCCAAAAGTTTGTATCCCCCCTCATCCCGGTTCACTGAGGTTGACTTTCTTGTGTTCTCGCCACAAAAGCACCACCTACATCGGCTACATATAGCGTCGAGAAGCAGAACTACAGTCAGAGCTCTGGAGAAGGTGTTACCGAAACGTAAGCACAGTAAGTATATCCTGGCTGTGTACAAGAATTCTCATATATCCTATGTTGCAACTTACTGGTGGGAAGTGGAGTTGTCGTTGTTGTTGGTGCAGTCGTTGCTGTCGTTGGTGGGGCCGTTGTTGTTGGAGCTGCTGTCGTAGTGACGGCCGTTGTTGGCGGTACCGTTGTGGTCGCACAGTTGACTTCATCCTCCCCACGGGTACAGTCCTCTGTTCCGTCACACAGCTGAGAAACAGAAAATCCATTTGAAGACAAGGCCAAGAAACATGCCCTTACATGGGGGTGGGGGATGCTCGCACTAACCCTCACACCAGGGCTCTAGCCAGCTCGGAATTGTTATCCATCAGTCAAATAACAGCATTGAACTCATTTTTAATGCCAAAATGTCAATCAGTTTAGAAGAAAAAAGACAGGTTTTTAAAAACATAAACATGTCTGACTAATTGGTTGACTTTAAGATAAATTAATTAAAGTTACCCATGGCTCTAGCAATTTTTCTTTTTCTTGTCTTGCCTGTAAACAACTTAGTTTTGGGACTAGAATAGCTGAACTTGAGAAAAAGCACCCGAGCTTACCAGTGTGGCGTTGATGCATTCATTGTTCAAACACTGGAAATGTCCAGGTGGGCAAACTGTGGGAAAAAATATACAAATTCAGATGTTCGTCAATTGAAAACAACCATCACAGATGAGGCAAAAACATTGTACATATAGTACACACAAAATGAATGATTGAATCCTGAAAGTTAATTAGATACATTTGACAGAGTTCTACAAAGTTTAACACATTAGATACTGTCTTCAAGTTGGCAATTCATTATTCTTAGTGCTAACCAGGCAACCGTGCAGCAAAAACAAATGCTGGCAAAGGTGTATGACCATTGTGCAAGGTAGCAATGACAACTACAATGATTATCACTATAATTATAATTTCTGTCGCATGATTATCAATATTAAGATAGTTTTTGTGACATAAAAACACCAAGACGAGATCCACAGGGTTGAAAAAGAGACAGAGTGTGTCCCAAAAGCTTAAGTCGTTTAAATATTACGTCAAAAGTTCTGTAGACTTTTATAAGGGCTCCCTTCCATTGGGAATAGATGGAATAACTGGAAAGACTAAACTTAAAATTCATGTTATAAAACAGAATAAACAGTACCTACTACAGACAGACAGATTGCTAATAAATGATTAATACAAATAACTGAAGAATAATTCAGATTGTCCCTGTCCTTGGTGCTGAATGATTTTTCTGAGAGAACTATTGGTTCCTTTCTACATTTTGTTAGTAGTCAATCACTTTAAACCAAACTGTACAATGTTCAGGTCCTGAACAACACATACACCCGACATTGACAATTGTGTTACAACATGTAGCACACAATAAAACAAACTTTTCTTTGAATTTAGATGGTATCATACAGCAGTTTGTCTTGTTCATCCCATCAATGTAGTTTCCTAACTTGTGGATGCCAATGCAGCACTAGTATCCTGCCATCTGTTTTAATTACACTTTATAAAAAAATTCAACCTACAATGAAGGTTCTGGTTCAGAATTTAGTACATAATAGAGTAGATTCATCCCTCAAGCTACACTGCAGTCATCCCTCAGAAAAACATCTGGAGCCACATAGTTCAAGTTCTGAACTTTAATTCAGCCTGTCGGCCAGAATCTGGTTCAAAATGTGTTTGACCACATGACAAAGTAATCCATAAAAGTAAGAGCAGACTTACTAACCGAGGTTCAACATATAAAAACAGCAAAGAAACACTTACTGCAGCCGACTTCGTCCGACATGTCTCCACAGTCGTCGTGTCCATCACAGCGGTGTGTGAGCGGGAGGCACTCCCCATCCTGACAGTAGAACTCGTACGGTGTGGCACACGTGTTCTCTGCAATCACACGCAGGGATTATATAATCTTTATTGACACGACAAAAGCACAGCAACTTTCGTAAGGTCTACATGTATGACAACTACAATATATAAGTACACACATCGCTCACATGTAGCTTCTGGGTGAAGTACATGTACATGAAGACAGAAGTAATCTCTAAACACTGGTAAAACCTTCGGTCTTCGAAATCAGACGCTTTGCTCCTTTACCAACTTAACCTGTGGCTAATCTGACCAAGTTGACTCTAACCATTAGTTTGGCCATTTACCAACTTCCCTGGCCAAACACCCTGGTCAAATTGGCCCAACCCCCTAACACTAGCACTGGCTGAGCTAAGCAGATGAGGGTTTGGCTAAGTTGACTTGGACTTTGGGCCAAGTTGACCAGGATGTAAGGGCCTAGTTGAATGGCAGGGAAACCCTTAAGATCATTTGTTGGTCTACTTTTTCTACCAATTGCAGTATTTGAACTTACAGCTGTCATTTATAGTTTTTGATGCATGTTGATTGGGTTTTACTTGACTGTTACAGTCAGAGGGAGCGACAATACCCTGCCATGAGTGAGTGAATGTTACAGTAGCCATGTCAAAGCTTCCTTACTTAAGACATCATGGCTTCATGCTCATGTACAAATGTAGTAACAGAATAATTCTTTGCACTTGAAGCAGAATATCCGACACCACATACCACATCCAGTTTCATCAGAGTGGTCATCAAACCCACAGTCATAGTCTCCGTCACACAGGAACTGGATGGGGATGCAGCGGCCATCAGCACAGGTGAACTCATTATCCTCACACACAGGAGGGCCTGGGGAATAACAACAGAATCAGCAAATTTAAAGTTTAGGTATAAAACTAAAGGTCCCATGGCCTTTTTTGAGGCTGTTCCAGTAATAGATCCACTGAAGTTAGGTAACCCATTTTACTAACTTTACTTTCTGACACAAATAGACTGGAGTCAATCAGTAAAATATTTGGGCAAGTTTGTGTTGGAAATTACAATTAAACTTTATCCAAACTTACATCTTTGAAGAATTACAAGGAAATAAAAGCTATTGCTCTTCTATCTTAAGGTGAAAGTCCTTACCACAGTCCTTCTCATCGGAAGAGTCTCCACAGTCCAAGATGCCGTCACAGTGGTACTCTATAGCAATGCACTGTCCACTGTCGCACTGGTAATCATCCGGGCCGCAAGTACGCACTACAGACAATGGGAGGTTATGTGTCAAGGTCAATAAAACAATTGGATCAGCTAAACTGGGAGGAGATGAGGGAATTGCAAGGGGGGTGTGAGGGAAGGGGGATGTGAGGAAAGGGGATGTGAGGGAAGGGGAATGTGAGGGAAGGGGATGTCAAGGAAGGGGGATACATTGTATAAGGAAAGGGGGAAGTGAGGAAGGGGTGTGTGGAAAGGGTGTCTTAGGGGGATTTGAGGGAAGGGGAATGGGAGGAATGGGCATGTGAGGAAAGAGAGATTCACGATCCCAGAAATATCTTCATTCCATTATATCTCTATAGTCTACAGTACTCACAATCATTTCTCACAGAAATGTTTCGAGAGTTTACTTTCTGGCGTGTTTTGAGGTTCAACATCTAGTTTGACTTTATCTCAGACTGTAGTTTTGGACCCTTGTTGCCTCTGGAAAAGCTACATTAGATCTAGACCTCCCCATGCACAGGAGATTGAGATAGTGAAATGAATAAAGACGTACCACAATCCACCTCATCACTGTCATCTCCACAGTCATTCTCGTTGTCACAGACCCAGCCAACGGGAATACAGCGCCCGTTCTCACACTGGTACTGGTTCTCAGCACAAGTCACCTCTGAACAAGGCAAGGGGGCAACAAAAAAAGCAATGAAGTCTTTAATGATACAACCTTTTACACAACTATCCAATTGAGGCTATGATTTTTATCATTTTGAATAAATAAAGGGTGTGACGTTTGAGTAAAGGATAAAAGAAAAGAACAATTAAGAAAGAGTCATGTCCTGAAGTATCAGAGATATCAATCCTGGGTTGATGTGTACAAAGTTTTTGGCAAGAGTGGAACTTGCTGCCACCAAACACTATGTAGCTTTAAGCAATCATGCAGGTACACTGTAGATTTGCTGAGGTTACCTGCGGCACTGTAATATGACGAACTCTGACACAATGCCCTGCAAAGTTAGTGTGAAATGCCAATTTTCTGGTATGTATACCAGATAATAAAGTATACAAAAGTATACTACATACCTGGGCAGGCCTCTCCCCAGCATTCAAACCGTGCATCAATACAAGTGCTGTAAGACAGTCAAGTACGGTGTTAGCAGTAGAATTACTTAATGCATTTCATAGAAGAATACGGTATGAATATTACGAAAATCAATTATCCATCATAAGTTCATTTATGCTCTAATCATACTTCTTGACTTCATATATTCATTATCATTTGATATCATAATGTTACTTAACTTGATTTTTGTTAATAGTTCATGTTAATTTCTATAAGTGTCAGACTTCTAGCCACGTCTGCAGTAACTGCTAAGAGGTTTTATGTTACTTAATAAATCTAACACTTAATTATATTACCCACTTCTAATTGTCATTTTCTAAATGTCAACTGAATTAAGTCAACTAGTATAGGAGTTGGGTATAGAATGTGGATGGCTAGAGTTACCAGTTGAGACAATCGTGTTGAATGACGGTGTTTGCTGGGTAAGGTACGCCATTCAGGTAACATGGGCACTCCAAGGCCTCGATACAGTACTCGCCTGTAAAATGGGTGTGTAAAGACATCAAGAAAGAGTGTAATACTTGAAACACTTAGCATACTGTAAATTCAGAAATATTCGCGGTTTTCGTGGTGGACACTTCACCACAAAATCAAAACCATCGCAAACATTTTTTCCATGGCGGTAAAAGACTCCAGAATAATCCTTTTTCCCGCTACCATGAAATTAAATCCCAGCGAATCTAAATACAATCACTGTAACAGTTACTAGTATGGTATATTGCAATCCATTTATAGATTATGTAATTAAGACAACTTTCCCAACGAAATTACATAACATAAAAATAAGCTGCCTATGCTTTAAGGAATAAGGTCATGAAGGCCACCATGTAATCAGAAAAGGTATTCAAACTCTTCAAAAATCAAAAAGAAGATTAAAAGGAGATAATGGAAGTTCAGACCATTTGCGAGATATCCCTCGGGACAGAAGCACCCCTCGGAGCACTCCCCCTCCACACAGTACCAGTCGGGCTCGTCTCCGATGTTCTGACAGTCGTCCTGGCAGATCGCGCCACACGCCTCGTAGATGTACCCGTTATCACACTGCATGGCTGGGGGAGGAATCATGCTTGTCAATCCAATTTCTTACAATTTTTCAGTTGCTTCCATGTCAAAACCCAAAGATTAGATCAACATTTTGCTAGGGAGGAAATACAGCAAAATTTCCTGACACATTTTTTTCTATCTCCACCGTCATATCTTCCAAAAATTCTTCTGACCAATAAATAGTGATTTTCATTGGTAACGCTGAAAATGTAGTTACAACAAGTAAGAAATGAGCCAGCATGGAAGGAGACATTGTTTAAAACACATGCTCAGAGTGTTAAGTACATTTTGTTACATTTTGTATTATAATAACATTCGCCCTTCACACATGTGATATGGGCTTCCATTTTCAAGCCTTCCAGATGCACAGGTGTATTGAAATATTTCTTTTTGCCAGTTCCTTCCATTTCTATCAAGTTGTAGAGATTGACTTGGTATTTGATATCAGGACTGGAAACAGTTTTATTACACAATATGCGATACATAATACGTAATATTATGGAGCAACCTGACACCACAGAACGTGATATTGTACTTACGACAGAGTTCCTGGGACCTCCAGCGGATGTAGATGCCGACTTCGTTGCAAGCTTCAGCGTATGTAGCAATGGCAGTACACAAACACTCGCAGTCCCCTCCTGAGTCACATCTGCACAAGAACAGGAATAATGTGACGAGCTTCATATGCATGACTTGTACAGTGTCATATAAACTACTGTCACAGTGACAGCAGACATCAGATCTAGAGTTATGTTGTGCAGTTCAGGTCTCAAAATTGGAATACACAAACATTATAGCACCACTCAAAATCCTTGAAAATCCTTCTTTTCCTTGAAAAATTTGGCCTGGCCTTTGAGGACTTTAGGTTAGAAGGAACAGGTACATAATCATGTCTAAGGGTCTATTCAGAAGCTCTTTTTTATTTGTCAAAATTTGTTCATTTCACCAGTTTATTTGGCATTAGGGCAGGTTTGAGTTGTTTGGTCCTGCAAGTGAAAACAGAAGCACACTGCAGTTTAAGGGAATATTTAGTTTTAAAGTGGGTGTCTCATAGATCACTGAAGCTGCAGCAGCACATTGTGACTGTGGCAAAATGTGATAACGTATGTTACAATTGTCAAAATTAAGTTATTAAGAACACAAATGATTTAAAAAAAAAATTGACTTCTGTTTTTTTCTCCTAAATTAAAAGGCTACTTTTGTCAAAAATACTTTCCACTCTATATAGCATTTTCACATAGGCAACTGCAGAGTGACATCACATCAATGACAGTGCTGGTTCTTACCCGCAGGCATCAAAGATGCACCACTCCAGATACTGCTCGTAGGCCACCACATTGTGACAGGCTGAGAACATGTCCCCAGCGATGACAGCACACCGCTTCCTGGCCCATGTCTCTCTGTTCTCATTGGCCTGGCAACAAAATTAAAAACAGTTGCAGTAAGTCTTAGATTCTGCATTTTGGAATGACACAAGTCTTGTCTTTCATTCCTTTTCTGTATTTCAAACATATTATTAATCACTATATTCAACTTATTTGACAACAATATCCACACAATGTAAGGATGTCTCCAAGACCTATAACTTCGGCCCAGGACAGGACAGAACACAGACTTTACCCCGTCTGTCCAAAAATCCAAATCCAAGATTTCTTTCATGTAACCTTTCAAAAATGAAAAGTTTTTGCTTCATGAATTCATGAAAATGTGTAAAAAAAATCAATTTAGAGGGTTGCAATTGCCAAAATTTCCTGGGGAGCATATCCACAGACACCCTAGATTTGTAAACAATAGATGAGACAGCTCTAGATCTGCAGCAATATCTGGTAACTAGTCTTCATTTTTCTATCCTCTTAATATCCAAGTATTTAGATAAGGAATAAATTTATAGTGTTTTCTAAATTGGGGAGACATCAGGTCACATTTTGTGTTGTGTAAAAGTTTCAAACAAGAGTTGCATCTTACCTGACAAGGGTGGATGATATCATCATGATCAATCGTGGCACAGGATTCGTCGATACGCCAGCTGTTGCCGAACAGGTCCGAGCGTGTTTCGATGTTGCCCTGCCGTGTGGTGAAGTCATTCTCCACGTCACCGTCAAAGTTTCCGCACAGGCCAACAACATTCTGTTCATGCTGTGGGTCCAGGCTAATGTACACTCTTGTTGCTGAAAACAATCATGAACAAAATTCATATTTTGCTGTAATGATTTTTCTCTGCCTGTAATTTCAACTTTGGGACAGAAACTAAAGCTTGGACTTGCAAATGGTCCAGTTCCTGCATGGTCACTGTTCCTAATATGATATTATAATATTGTCATTAGCCATAATGGGTAACCCCAAATGCCCACAGACATACCATGTACAATACAACTGTTTGCTAGTCATGAGTCATAAACTATCTGGTTGTCTACAACATTGGAATAGAGCCAAACTAGACATCCACAGCAAAACTAGACATCGTGATCAACACTATTACAGATGACATTATTTACGTATAACGCTAGTTCACCTTTATCCGTGGGGTAACCTATATCAGATTCTGTTGCTTTAAAGGCACCCAGAGCAGTTTTTGAGCCTTTTGAAATTTAATTTTTAAGACATTTTTTCACACAGTAAGGTTAAATAACACTATCTCATTGCATATCGACATTTATTGAGCAAAGATGAGACGTCGTTGGGTGGTGAGAACTTATTGAAAATCTGAGCGCTGCACGTGCCATTATTTCAAATTTTCGGAACGCACGCGAACATGACAAATGAATCCCGAACGCTTCCGGAGATGTCGTCACTTGTTCGAATAAAGTTTCGATTTGCGAACGGGCGAATCAGATTCAATTCGCTCGATGACCTCATGCGTTCGAAAATCTCCGAAAAGTACCGACGGGAAACCGTTAGTGGCTCGATCCTGTGCTGATTTATTGTAGGATATAATAAATCAAAGGGGTCCGTTTGTGGCATGTTTGTGCGTCCTTTTAAACGCTGAAAGTACGAAATAATGACACAAACGTGCTAGAATGGTGAAGTAAATGTCAATACCGTACCGATTGTCTCATCCAGAATATCCCCAATTTTAATGCACTAAAAACTGCTCTGGGCGCCTTTAAGAAAAGGGTATTTAGGGATATGAAGTCGACGGACGGTAGTTTCAAAGTACAATATTTTTAGCATATCACAACTTGAAACCATCGTCCATCTAGTTGATACCCCTTAATACCGTGTTAGTTAACACAATGAATATAGGTTACCCTGCAGGTAAAGGTGAACTAAGCATTACCACTTACAACGCAGTAGGCATCCAACTGCAAATAAACAAACACACCAAGTCACAATATTACATTTACATTACCTCGGCAATTTTTGTGGACTCCGAGCTAGGTAATTAGCATAATTTTCCAAATGCTACAATTTCCGTGGCAACTGTTGTCATGGCTACCCACCTCCGTCCCACTTGACCTGCAGGCCGATCTGCGCGCTGACGATGAGGAACAGGCCCGCCTGGTGGATCACGATTCCCTCCGCTTCGAAGTTGGCGGGGATCGCCACGGGCTGATCGTTCACGGTCACGTCCTTCCCCCTCAGGAGGTGGATCACGATCCCACCGATGTTAATGGTCACGGACTTGGTGCAGGTCACTCCACTGGGGATAGGGGGAGTTGGTTAGGCCACATCCAATTTAATACATTCAATTTGGTTCTTGTACACTTCAAAGTAAAAATCTAGCAAGTGACCTCCTGCAAAGCTGGTGAGTTACGTCAAAGGGCGATTATACCAAGATACCGGCTATATAGATACAGATACAAATACAGACTCTGATACTGGAAGTAAAACTAATCCTGCATCCTACAACTCTGTATATTCACTCTCTGAAAATGTACAAATTTACATTGCTAAGAATCAGTTTGGATGTTACTGTTGGATGTTGCTATTTATTTCTAAAAGTCCTAGATCCAAATTAGACCCTAATGGCATCTTTTAAAAATCCTAGCCATCATCCAATTGAAAATGTGTTCAAGATCAGTGGAGAAGGGGTGCAAACTTTATTCCAGTTTTTCCATTTTCCATTTTGATTGCTTGTCAGACTTGTCTGAGACTTACATTTACATGTAACCCCCTGGAATTGGGTTCTTAATTGGGGAGAATGTGCTTTAATCCAGAACATACAGTATAAAATTAGCAGTTGGGGTTTTACCAGTTTCCATTTTAGGTTCAGTCCTACAGATTTGTTTTACAGAATTACCCCAAACTGGGTTTTTAATTGTGTGTGTGCTTTTGAGAACATACAGTATAAGATTACCAGTGGGGGTTTTAACTGTTTCCATAGTTGATTTTAGGTTTCGGTTTTACAGTCTTACCCAAAACTGGGTTTTTAATTGGGGTGTGTGCTTTAATCCTGAACATACAGTAACTGTACAAGATTACCTGGTGCCACAAGCGACATTCTCCGATGTTATAGTGAAGAGGTTGTCGTTGTGCTTGGAGAGGATGTAGTTACACTGGCCCATGAAGGAGAAGAACTTCCCATCGAAGGTGATGTAATGAGGGTCTCCCGAGGCCAGGCAGGTTCCGTCACACTTCTCACGGGTGCAGTCCCAGTGCTTCCCCTTACAGATGCTGCAGGGAGGTCAACAATACATCATCAGGTGGTGTCAGCATGACGTAAAGCTAAGGGCTCAACCCGCCGTACGTGCAAATACGTGCTGTCTACGTGACAAAATGTGGGCAATCTTTTGGGATCCGTAAGTGGTAAGTACCGCCTCCGTACGAACTCTGCAAATTTACCTGCAGGCAAAACTTTGTGTGCCATTGGGCTACAAATTCGCCCCTTGGACATGCTAGAATGGGCAACGCACCCGCCCTGAGTGTACAGCCTGAACATTTTCAGAAATATGTGGCGAACGTGGCCTCTAAAAAAAGTATGGACAAATTACACATACAGCAGGTTGTGCCCTTAGCAAGTAATGGTACCAAGGCTGTTTGGTCCAGACACTAGAGGTCCTGGGTTTGAAAAATCTGTTGAGTCCTTAGGAAAAGCCTTCTGAATGACTTTCTGAATGTAACTCAGAAGTCCCTCTGATAGGATGTGAAATGGAGGACTGCTACTCCTCAAGAATCTTGATCAGACATATTGAAAAGAGTAGGGGCCTTCCCGGTATGAGTAAAAAAAATAAGATCAAATTAATTTGTACTGTTCAGTACAGACCTGGTTTGTTACACCCAGTAAAAAATTCACAGAGGTATACAATACACAAAGAAACAATCATTCTGTAAACATCCAAACTGAAGGTTCATCTATGACAGTTATTAACATTATGTAAAATGTTTCACTTACATTAGGACAGAGATTTTCAGGATGAGAGAAGCACAAGAATAGCACAAGAACTGACCATGTGTTGCAGTCACGTCTGATCTCCTCTCCCCGCTGATACTTCTGTCCTCCGTGTGTGCAGGGGCAGTTTTCTGGGCTGACACACTGGTCACCCTAGCAACAAGCAAACAAACAAACATTACCATGGCAACAGCATGAACAAGCAAATGATACAGAGTCTGATTCTGAATTCAGAATTTCTACCCTCTGTGCTAGTCCCCCAGCATGACACACTGGGGGTTGCCCTGGTTGCAAAAACAAACATTTACATGTAGGACCACTTGCCATGGCAATACAAGCAATTTTACACTTTACACTAGAAAAGGTACATATTCCTCTGCTCTCTTTGCAATTGGTAGGTAATAAGGTTGGCACAGATCAGCAGGAATTGTGACATGACTGGGGCGTCATGTTTTCAAAGTTCATTTCAACTTGCCCAAACCAACTTTTCACAGGCGCAAGATGTATAATACATAAAATGCAGTATATGACCTTTCCTCCTATTCTCATCTATTCAAAGCAAGACTTCAAGAACTAGCAAATACTTAGAGCATAATTATACAGGCATTAATACCACCATGTACAGTGGATCAAAACAGCCCAGGCCCAGCCAAGTACAGTAGGACATGCTATACCCAATTAGCACTTAATGTTTTTCACTTGCCCCCGGGTATTTGGGCATATGGACTTGTAAAAGGACTATGGACTTTAACCCTGCCACATGTACACCTAAAGAAATAAAGAAACATACCTCCAACACCATGCCAGTTTCACAGGCACACCCAGGGTACTGCTGCACCTCGTGACAGATGACAGGATGGTCCAGGTTGTCGCACGTCAGCGGACACTGAGACACAAACTGTTTGTACACCATGTTGCCGGGACACACGGTCAGATCCTCGCAGTCTGTCGTCGTGCAGTTCCACACTGCTGTCTCACAAACACTGAGGAAAAGAAACAAGGCTTTACAACCATCGCTCAACAGAGACAGGGGACACTATAGACTTTCTGCAACTTATGATCCACTGATCCCCAAGTCACATGTTCTTGGTGTACAGAACAATAGATTAGTTTTTTACATCTAATCTTCGTTGACTTCAAAATTTTCTGCAACTTATGATCCACTGCTCTCTGAGTCATGTGTTCTATCTGCATAACGACAGTCGTGATGTCACAGAAGCAGTGGACTAAACACACCAGTGTATGGTGCACAGAACAATAGTTTAGTTTTACATCTGATCTTCTTTGACTTAAAAATTGACTTTCAAGTTGGCATTCTACAACAAGCATTATGTTTTCCATTATTTTGCACTTTACGGTATAGATTTGCTCATGTTGCAGCTACTTAGTATGATTTACTGTATGGTCAAAAATGTTTTGCTTTATTGTAAATAGACGAAAATTGAAGCATGCACAGATGTCATCCATACATGTGGCCCTACTTTATAGAAATGTGCTCAGCAAAGTGATAAAAGACTAGTGATTTTACCAGTGGTTGCATCCCTGTTTGAGTGTCGCCCCTGGTTCGTAGAACAGGTCGCCATTCATACACTTGCACATGTCTGGCTGGACACACGTACCCGCATCATCCAACACCAAACCTGGGGAATAAACAAGCAAACAAATAGATAAACAAACAGATTCATGCACTTGCATATGTTTGGCTTGATACCCTTGATACATACTTGATGTATGTACATTCAAAAGTGTTACATCCCCCTTACAGTCTGGTTTTATGCAGCTTGTACATACTGTACAAGACCTAAAGGAAGTTAACCGGGAATGCAAAACAATCAGAATTATTTCCATTCTTAGTACAATGCTAAAGTTTCTTCCAGCACAAAAGTGCACGTGGATCAAATTTTTGACCACTGTCACCTTCTTCAGGATCAATACTGATGACCAATTACTTCAGAATCTAAACTCGCGAGACTTACAGACACGAGACCTTATTAACACGTGATCAAACTTGTGGATGCGTGATCTAACTCTCATGAGATTAGTACTTCAGTGACTGGTCATAGGTATTGATCCTGAAGAAGGAAAATTTGATCGGTGTGTATTTTGTGTTGGAAGAAAGTTTTAGCACTGTACTATGATTACTACCAACACAGAGGAGTTAACATGTATTTCTGTTTACCTGTGGGGCAGTTACAGCCTGCGATACAGGGGATCTCGATGCCCATGGTGTTGCAGTCATCAGCGTAACGCAAGTCGCTACAGGTGCTGCCGCAGGGGCTCATACACTCACTATACACCTGGCCTCCGGAACAGGACGGGGCTGGAGAAAAATAAACAAACAAATACATGTAAGCAACAGGTTTCTACATGTATAAGTAATACATGAAACTGTCGAGCACAACTGTAATTATAGTACTGTAACAACAGTTACTGTAACAATTTGATTTCAGCACAACTTTAACTGTTGCAGTAATTCGATGAAGTACATGTAAGACTGGTAGGTTACGACATTTTTGTTTTATTTTCATGTCGGTCACAACTTTTTATGTCATTTTTGATCGCATAAGAATATAATAATCTATTACGATGATTTAAGGTACATCTTGATGTAGTATACAGACTACATCCATATAGACTGCCCTCTGATTGCATTCACCTGTATGGAGATTGCAGATAGGTAACTGCAGTCTACAGATACTGTTACTATGCAGCCTTAACACAGTCTTATCACAGTCAGGTATCTGCTATCTGCAGATAGCACCTAAATGCACTTGCAGATAGGTGACTGTAGTGTGCAGATTCGTGACTGCAGTGTGCAGATAGGTGACTGCAGTGTGAAGATATGTGACTGCAGTGTGCAGATAGGTGACTGCAGTGTGAAGATATGTTACTGCAGTGTGCAGATAGGTGACTGCAGTGTGCAGATAGGTGACTGCAGTGTGCAGATAGGTGACTGCAGTGTGCAGATAGGTGACTGCAGTGTGCAGATAGGTGACTGCCATGTGCAGATAGGTGACTGCAGTGTGCAGATAGGTGACTGCAGTGTGCAGATAGGTGACTGCAGTGTGCAGATAGGTGACTGCAGTGTGCAGATAGGTGACTGCAGTGTGCAGATAGGTGACTGCCATGTGCAGATAGGTGACTGCAGTGTGCAGATATGTGACTGCAGTGTGCAGATAGGTGACTGCAGATAGCAGTTACTTAACGGTCTACAGATATTGTATGGATACTTTCTCATTTTAGTTGGGAAATTCAATTTCAATGTGTTTAAAGTTACACTGCAGATGATGATCAATGAGCGGAAACTTTTTACAATGTCATGTAGACTGAACTGACCACAAATGTCGGAGATGTCTTCGTGCTCTCTCCAGTTGATAAACAGGTCTGTTCCAAATGACTTGGCACACTCAGCAGCATAGGCAGCGATGGCGGAACACAGGCACTTGTTGGGGTCCTCACAGCCACAGACGTCATACTCACACATCTTATAGTAAATGTCCACATTAACCTGGAAAATACAGTACCTGTGTCGTAAGATTTAATGTAGTTACGGTGATGCCAAAATGCACACACTGTGAATTTATGATCTTGCTTCATTTGTGTGGACACTAGATTTCAGTAATTAACGCTAATGAGGTCAATAATGAACCAGAGTGTCCGCGCTGTAAGCACCTTGATTTTACAACAGTAACGATGACCGAGTCTTAAAATCAACATTCTAACAGGTAAGCAGACTCTGACTAGTGCAGTTTTTCAGGTCACTAGTGGGTTGCGTGCTCTCTTCATACAAAACTCAGATTAATCTGAAGTAAATAATTAGTAAAACGTTACCTCAGCGTGACAGCTACTGAAGATCTCATTGTTAAGGAAGCTGCACTTTTCTGAGGCGTACAGGAAGTTTTGTGAGTAGGTCACACAGGGGTTGAAGTTCTCCTGCGACTGGTCCACATCCGTACACTCAAACTTCATCTGTAGGGAGAGATATAATAGTTTTCTTAAGCTGCAGAAGAATGTTGCATTGGATCAGGAGGTTATTGGTTCAACTCCTGCAATAAATGTCATCTATTTCACAAAAAGAAAGGAATTTTCTCAAATCTGAACATCTCAATATTCAAATATTGTCTGCAGGAAGGCATCTGTATCATCTATAATTGCTTCAAAGCAAATGTTTAAATGTTATATTCTCCACACACAAATGTTCAAGCAATTCTATAGCAGCCTAACTTAACCTAATGGAAATTCTACAAACAAAGACTCTAGTCCCAAACCTGTGTAGTGTGTTTTCTCAAAAGAGCATTTAAATACCAAGGGGGTCCGTTTGCAAAAATTCAAGGTAATAAAAAGAAGTCATCTCGTTCTTCAGTCTTAAATGATAACATCCACAATTGGCCTTCTTGCTGTGCTCATCGTCCTGTATTTATGCCAAAAGTATTCATGTTAATCATAAAGTAAAAGTCTAATATAGGGAATGCAGGGGTAGGTTCTGCAAAATCTACTGACCTTGAACTTGTTGGCGAATGCCGTTAGGGATGTTTCAACGTCCCCTTCTCTTGTGGAATACTCGTCCTCTTGGTTCCAGTTAAATGTGCCACACAGTCCACGAACCTTGTCAGAAAGAAGAACCAAACGCGTTTAGTAAATGTCATTTCATTTGTTCAGTTCAAGAAACCTCCATTACCATGTAGACGTAGACACTTGTTTACAGTTACCCAGAAAATTTACAGGAGAAGCACAGTCATGGCAAACAAACAGTTCAAACATAAATATTCTACTGTAATGTCATACTATAACTAAATTTATTTGGATGCTTAGTAAACCCAGTTTCTGTTATATGTCAGGGCAGAGACTGCATTTTTGTTGACAGAGACTCTGACCAAGATCCCTACCAAAAGAGATCGGAGTCTCTGTGACAAAAGTCTGATTAGTATCTCTACCGGTAGAATCGCTGATTCTACCAGCTGCAGATCACAGTCTCTACCATGTCACACATATAGAGAGACACAGAAACAGACAGAGAGAGGGGGACAGTGAGGAGGTGAGATTTTCCTAGGCCAGATCATTTCAATACTTCTCGAGCAAGAGGAAAAACAACAGGTCAGCTAAAGGACTCATTTGCATTAATTGTGTCTTAGCCTTGCTATCCTTTGGAATCCAAATTGTCTTCAGTCTGAATTGTGACTTACAACATTTCTATTGGACATCTGAAATTGGCTTCATTCATAGTTAGAGTATAAAAGACCTGTTTCTTCCAGATCATTTCAGTGTCACTGACGAAGGATAGTGGATTCTATCCGAAACGTCTGACCATTTCTGAAACCATATCCAGTCAAAAAAACTAATTTTTGGCGTTTCTCAGCAAGAGTCTTCAGTTAGTAAATATACCTGGAATCTGAGAGTCAATTAGCTGTAATCTAGGTTATGTTTCATGTATGGTAATTGACTTATTGTACGAAAGTCACCTTGTTTGAGTAGACAGGATCCAGAGTGATGTAAGCACGCAGGGCATTGTCCCACAGGATGGTCACACCGAACCCCTGCACCATGGTGAACATGGACGAGGCTCTCTTCACGTACAGGTCCTGACTCCTGCAATGGGACACAACACATTTGTGTTCAATATCAAAAGACTGAACACAAAGCATTGGACTCCGTTGTTCCCTATCTTGCAAGGGTTGGACGTTGTGAGAAGTCATTTGGGTCTTATAGCTGTTCTCCATCCACCTCTGTCAAAGGGGTTGGCTTTTTGCAAGTCCAGTTTTCTAATATCCTCATTGATGTGGAACGTCCACGTGGGTTCTGGCCCACTACAGACAAGTTCATGACCTTTCTTGGCCAGTTGTCATGGGTCATTCTTTGCACGTGGCCATACCATGTGAGTCGGTTGTAGCGCAAGATGCTATGGAGGCTATATGTAAACCTATCCTACATCTTATAGAAATCTGTTCAGATGACATTCTTTCTGACAGTCTTCTGGAGCATAACCCATCTGATTATGGCATTGTTGCACCTACATCGTATCTAGCCTTCTCAAGTCTTCTGTAGACATTGCCCAAGTCTCTGAGGCCTACAACATATCACTTATGACACAGGAACAATAAACATGTCCTGCAGACTGAAAACCCTACCTACTGGTCCTGCTAGCACCTCAGGGGATACAGAACGTATCGTGCTGTATTATCTATATTGCATTACCTGTATGGTAGAGTGGTGTCGATGCCGTTGACCGTGACCTCCTGGTTCCTCTTGAGTTTGACAGTGGACAGGTACATGGTGATGGTGATGGACTTGGCACAGGTGACCGCGCCCCCACTGCCGCACACCTCCGTCTCCACGGAGATCGACAGCTTATTGTCAATATAGTCCTGTACAAAAACAAATGAATGTGATTTCGATGGGGAACCAAGGAAACCATTCTTGATTTATTTCTAAGTTTAATAGTTAAAAGATATGATCTGAGAAAGGTCCCTGCATGGAATAAAGTGCCAGTCTTTTGCATTATGAATTGAAAAGTTACCTTTAAGTTATTCTATTCTCTTCTATTCTGGCTCTACAGTATCATAATTGTACAAAATCATTTGATTCCATGGTTACTGTAATATGTATGTATGTATGTACTAATTATACAATGTATACAATGTAACTCTTGCAAGTAGATTGAATTGACACAGTCAAATTCAAACTTTCAACTTCCTAGCCTTACAGCAGCAACAAAATATGCATTCAAACCTGTACAAGTGACCACACTTTACATGATTAAGGACCGCTTGTCAAAGCAAAGGTGACCTCTTTTGGGTGGTCCCTTAATAATAATTTCCTTTTAACACAATCCTGCCTGTTGTGACCACCACAAAGACCATATTTTATAGTTCCCTTGGACCATCTTCTTAGCAGGTTTGACTGCATCATGAAGAGATTATCATCCAATTTGAAAGACAAAAGGAAAATTACCTCGACCAGCGTATATTCACACACGCCCTGGAAGGTGAAGTACTTATTGTCGAAGGTGATGAAGTGAGGATCCCCCAGGATATGGCAGGTGGAGGCACACCTGTCCTCAGTACAGGTCCACAGGCCCATGTTACATACACTGGAGGGGAGGGGTAAATATGTTACATACAGTGTAAATTTGTTACACACACTGGAGGTTAGATTGTAAATATGTTACATACACTTAGGTTAGGTATAAATATGTTACACACACTGGAGGCAAGATATAACGCTTAAGTTCAACTTTATCCGCAGGGTAACCTACATGTATATTCGTTGTGTTTACCGAAAAAGTATCAAGGGGTATCAAGTCAACGGACCGAGTTTTAAAGTTGTAATATGTTCAAACTATATGCTCAAAACATCTGTCGACTTGATACCCCTAAATACCTGTTTTTTAAAAGCAACGGATATAGGTTACTCTGTGAACAAAGGTGAACTAGCTACCATGTAGCATTAAGTACAAGTATCCTACACAAACTGGAGGGTTATAAAATGTTTCACACACTGGAGGGTAGGCTTGTATTATGTTATACACACTGGAGGGTAGGTACAAATATGTTACATGCACTGGGAAGGTTTAAATATGTTACACACACTGGAAGCTAGGTACAAAATAATATAACTTATATGCACTGGGAAGGTCTTAAAATATGTTCCCCACACTAGAGGAGTAAAAGGTTACACTCACGAATGCAACATCGATCATGTAATAAGACCTACCAGGTGTTGCATCTTTGCTTGATTGTTTCGCCAGATTCGTAGCGCGTACGGCGATGGTAGCACGGGCACGACTCCGCCTGCACACACTCCCCATCATCCAGGTACGTCCCCTAAAGGTCAAACAACAATCAAGGTCAACGAACTTGGACAACTTTTTGTTTTCACTACATGTACATGTAAACACTATACATTTCTCTACATTGATATACAGAGGATTATTTTGTGAAGGAAGTAACCATGGCTTAACATGTTAAGTTATCGTGTAATACAGGAAGACCTATCATATGACATACCTTAAATTTAAGACTGATTTTGTACTGATCTTAAATGATTATAAAGATAATTGCATTCCAAATATTCTATATAATCTTTAATTCATTCCTTATCTATTTGATAAATAGCAATGGTAGCGCTGATTTGATGGACATTGTGTAGTAATGTTGTGGCTGCTGTTACAAAATACGCAACCTGTAGTCAGTCAGTCACACAGCTATCATACACATAATGAATTAAAAGCTTCTCAAAATCTTTGAAATCTTATGAAATAAAAGAATATGGATCTCCCACATTTTTTTCTGACATCTGACCATTGAAAAACGTAAACATCACAGACTGTTGTCTGAGTACAGTAAAAGTAATATATAGAGAAGTTTGTACCGTTGGACATTCACATCCCGGGATGCAGTCCCCAGAGCAGTACGGCTCCTGTTGGAAGTTCAGGGTCGCACAAGTCGAAGGGCATAGCGAGCCGCATTCCACGTAAACCTTTCCATTGGGACATTCCTTTTCTGAAAGTAGAAAATAATTCATTCTGTCAGTGCTAGAGAATTGAAATTCAAAGGCGGTATAACCCGTCGTGTGCAAACATGTGCGAACATGTACAGGGTTAGCCCTTGACAATAGCCTACTGCTAGTTGGGCAGCCCTGGCTGTTTGTAAACAGCTGAACAAATAAATAAAAAATAAATAAAAGAACAAAAGAAAAGATAGCAGATAGATTAGGCTGTCCCAGCTTGAAATTTTGTTCCGAACTCTTGTTAATTTCCATTGCTAAATGTGTCATTTCAAGCTTATGAAGGTATCTTTTCATCCATTTCATGTCATGAAGTTCAGATAAAATTTCTTTGGCTGGGCTGGGTGAAACTTTCTTCAGTCCCAATAAGCAAATGTCCATTCCAAAACAGAGGAATGGGACTTACATATTTGTACATTAGAACTCACCTTTTGTGCACTCATACAATGTGCATTGCCTTTCTTTTAAAAAAACAGACAAGAACGAGACCCGGTATACAAACACACTAACAGCAAGTGACTACAAAACCTCTATTTCGAGATACGGCGATGAAGGTTGTGCATCCAGGTAATAAGATATGCCAAAAGGCAGTTACTCAAGCAACTGGATATGATTTGGCAATGATCACTGGCAGACGTTTTAACTAGCATCCACTAGTTTTCATCAGTGACACTGATTCAGAAGTGATCTGGAAGAAACTGGTCGTTTATACCCTAACTATGAATGAAGACAACTCTAGATGTCCAATAGGAAACGTTTATAGTTGTCTTCAGCCTGAAGTTGTCTTCCTATTGGACATCTAAAGTTGTCTTCATTCATAGTTAGGGTATAAAAGATCAGTTCTTCCAGATCACTTCAGTGTCACTGACAAAAACTAGAGGATGCTAGTTGAAATGTTTGACCGTTTCCAAATCATATCCAGTTGCTTGAGTAACTGCTTTTAGGCATACTCTCTTTTGACTGTGTTTGCAGGGGGTCGTAGTAGACTGAGAAAAACTTGATGAAGTGTGTTAGGAAGGACATGAAGGTGTGCGGTCTAACAGCGGTCAACCCACTGGACAGAGCCGCATGGGGGCGTGGTGTGAAGACTAGCCAACTGTTGCCTACCCCTGCGTCAGGGATTCCAGCAGCAATATAATCAAACAACGGAGAAGAGAGTTTTGAGTTACATATTAACAAACAGACCGCATAGTCCAGGTCCTCTCCAGTTGAAGACAATGCCTTGCTGTGCACACTGGCGTGAGTAGGTGGTCAGGGCGGAGCACAGCGCCACCTCGCGGTCATCCTCGTTCTCCCACGTACAGTAGGAGTACATACAGTCCTCATAAAACTGCTGGGGGTCCAACTGAAGGGGTGCAAACAAATAATTCATCTTTACGTTATCAGTCAACCTTTATTAATCCTTGGTAACATGTACAATGCAATGTAACTGGTGCAATGGCCTAGTGGGTAGAGTGTTCGCCTTGCATGCGGAAGGTCATGAGTTCGATCCCCAGCCAAGTCATACCAAAGACTTTAGAAATAGTACAGCTGCTTTCTCTGCTTAGCACTCAGCATTCGGGAAAGAGTATGGAAGTTGTTCAACACACAGCACTACCAGTGGACTAGCCCCCTGCTGTAGTGATTGTGTTGCGTGGCCCAAGGGCTACTGAAACGGAGATGGGCGCCATCCTATGCACCATCAGGCACGGGAAGTACTTTAACTTTAACTAACTAACATGTACTTAGTCAAACCAAATTTTGTCATGTCACATTGCCATGGCGCCAGTATGCCAGTACAGGTCATTTCAACTTGATAAGGATCAGAGGACTGATCGAAAGCTTGTTGGTAAGCACTTTATTTTGTGTACGGATATATGGTTCAGTCTTAAATCTGTAACATAAACAAACGAACAAGTGTCCACTCACCACACCGTTGCAGCTGTCGAAGGGTGTCTGCATGAGTTTACCACAGGCCAGCTGGGCAGCCTGTTCCCTGTCACTGTGCTGAACACATGTGTGGGGGAGGGCCGCGCTGTCTGGGCAGTGCTGTAACAACAACAACAAACAAATAAACAAGTAAATAAAACATGTGAAGGAAAACAAACAAACCAGCCTACATCACATGACTTTTTCTCAGTGGTTATCCTGTTGACAGCTGCTCATCAACACTCGTCACAATATCCTGTTCTTTTCCTTGATGTAAAATGTCATCCTTCCTGCATTTGCATTAAGTACATTTTCATACCAGGTACTGTACAATGACACACCAGACAAAACTACAAGATGTACATAATCATTTTAATTGACTTAAAGCATTGCCCTTGTATTACAACATGTCAAGTACATCTAGGGCATATCTGGCAATGAAACTCCTTCCCTCCTGTGAACTATAAAATGGTTCCCCCCTTACCTCTCCAATCTCTGGTATCTTCCAGCTGTTCCCAAAGATGGCAGGATACACTGCGATTTCATTGTTGATCATTTTGAAGTCATCTGCCAGAAAAAGGTACAATCATTCAATACCAGAGTTGCAAAATGAGGATTGACAATTTTCAAAATGTTGTATGACATAACTATTTTATAAACATTTAATAAGTGGAACCTGAGGCATTGAAAAGTACAGTAAGGATATTGGACACCTTACTTTACGTTAAGCAAAAAGTACTAAGTCTTTTAATCAGTTCAGATAAGTTTTTTTGAACATTGTGAGACCAGCAAGCCCACAGTATTGTAATCTCCTCTAAATACATATGCTTGAATTGTGTATCTATGCTATTTTTATTATTTATATTGTGACTTAATATGATGTTGTCGTATATATGTTCTGTGTGCCATTTAGATGACATGATTTTTAGAAAACAAGGACTACCTGAAAAAGGCAGGAGTTACACATGTCACTGAGTGTACTTTAACCTGGCCAAATAAATAAAGTAAAGCGTAGAATACATAGTATATAGCACATGTAGGTACACTTATAATGAATTTAGAATTACACAGCATCTAATACATGACTTTGTATTTTACATTGCAGTTAAAAAGTCAAGAGGCTATATAAGGGGTTGGTGATTTCAGCCATCCAACTTACCATCAGGGTTGTAGTTATAGACCCCACACAGACCCCTGGTCTTGCCCAGGTACTCTGCCATGACAGTCATGTACACGGTGGACTCTGTGTCCCATTTCACACGGACTCCGAGACTGGCCTCCAGGAACACATAGTCTCCCAGGACCTTCAAACTCACACCTGGAGAAACAGTCACATCTTAGTTACTACCATCATAACAGTCATGTACACACTCAGTGTCTGCTGTGTCTGTGTCCCATTTCACACAGACTCCGAGACTGGCCTCCAGGAACACATAGTCTCCCAGGACCTTCAAACTCACACCTGGAGAAACATAGTATTACACATCTTAGTAGAGAGCCAGCCGGAAAACTCTTGTTCTGGGCACCTGTTTTCTGTAAAAAAACATGTTGGTCACCCAAGGCTAACTTTGAAGAAACTGATCTGCAGGGCCTGGAACTTTTCACAGCGATGGAAGACAGACTGTCCTGGAAGACAAACTTAACTTGCTGCACCTCAGAGGATGATTAATGATGATGACGATCTTAGTATTACCAAAAACACTTTGAAGGTTGCAGTGATTTATCGTCGCAGATTTTGCAGTGACCTACTCACAGTGAACTCTATTCTGTGGTTAGCTTGAAACTACCGTAAAAGTTTTTGGTCTGTTCCCCTTGTCTAAGCACAGCATGTTTGTCAACTATACAATGGTACAGTATTATGATGTGTGGAGGCAACTGTTCAGACCATCTCCAACACCCTTGCCGAGTTGCTACTACAGCTCTATGTGGATTCAAACTGAGCAAAGGCGCCAATGTTTCCATTACTGTTGCAGTATCTGACTTTAGTGCTACCACAAACACAGCACTGACAGATCTCCTAGACTATCTAACAAAACACATTTAAGAGACATTGACGCAGCTACATTGTACCAACCGTTTCTGGAGAAGGGTTCGACCAGGTTGATCTGTTCTCCGTTAAACACGATGCTGTGTCCGGCCGCGTGGACTGTCGTGGAGCCCAGCTTCATCTCTAGAACCTGATAATGTATGAAATGACTCAAATTTTAGCAAGGTCACATGATGGTCTGTGTTGGTAATGTGGTCATAAGTGCCATATAACCATGTAAACCTTGGACCTAAAAGAGGATGAATGTAGACTGAAGGTGGGCTTACTTGTGTCAGATGGGGAGTTACTCACGGAGTAAGTCCACCTCAAAAACACTCACTGTCAGGTGTTAGTTTTGGTGGACTATTATCCAGAGTATTAGTCCTTAATACCAATTTAGGCAGTAAGTCCATCTTAAGTCCTCCCTGAGTAAGTCCATTTTCAGACAATTGGACTTACTGTAGGTAAAAGGGGACTATGGTCCATGGTAAGTTGTTGACTTCATAAGTCCAAGGTTTACGATGCCCCCGTCCTTGCAACACAGGTTTTCAATCTGATCAATTTATTGAATGTACCTGAGTGTGCTTGTATATGAATAAATAGTGTAATGCTAGATAACCTTTATTCTTGGGGTAACCTATATCCGTTGTACCTAAAAACAGGATATTTAGGGATATCACGTAGATGGACGGTGGTTTCAAATTGTTTTTTTGTCAATATAATGCAGTTTGAGACCATGGTCAGTCGACTTGATATCCCAAAATATCCTGGTGTTAAATACAACAGATAAAGGTTACCCCGCGAATAAAGGTGAACTAGCCTTATATTTGTATGATTACTTTATGATTATTACATGATGTTCAATACACCAGAGTGTCCTGATGCAGTTCTGAAGAGTAAGAAACCGAGCGAACCTTGTGGCAGCTGGCTGCTGAGTCACAGTCCACGTCGCGTACGGTCACGGAGAACGTGTTGTCAACGTCCATCGCCAGCATGTACGCACAATCACCTGTGAAGCTGGGAAAAGAGAGGTTCTTAGTTCAGACAGGTGTCAGTCTTTGGAAAAGGCATTTTTCATGAATTTCCTTCAAAAATAGGGTGCAGTTAGGGCATAGGCCATTAAGCAAGCAGTCCTAATAACAGCATGCTTCTATTCATCTATTTATCTACTTTGAACCTGCAAGACAGAGCTGCTTAGGAGAGCAGTGTGAAGACAGTTACGCAGGCACATGTGTATCAGGGACCCCAGGCAGTAGCATCAAATAATGGATACTACAACTACTATTTTGGATAAGAATGTTTCTGACTTCAGATAAAGAAATGCTGTTCTGGACCCTTTTCATATCACCTGTAGCCTTGAAATAGTATCAGCTCCACTGATTAAGAGTTAAAAAGAAATAGAAATAGTGTGATAAATGAAGGTAGACTGAGGTGCATAAATTTTCTCAGTTGTACCTGAAGTGGCGCCCATCGAAGGTGCGGAAGTGGAAGCGTCCCCAGGTGAGGCAGGTGGCGTAGCTGTGTACGGAGTGGCTGTCTGCAGCTGCAAACCCCGTGGACAGGGCATTGTTGATGTCATCTGGGGGGGGGGGCAAATCTGTTAGCGTATAGTATTACTGTGAATGCAGAAATGTTCGCGGTGGTTTTATGTTCGTGGTTTTCGCGGGGACCACTTCACCACGAATTTAAAACCACTGCAAACATTTTTCTCTATAATTATAGTATGACACTGCAGTCTATGGCACTACCGCAAACTTAAAACCACCGAAACACTCGCTAATGCGAAAGTAAATCCTCGCAAACTTAAAAGCATACAAATTTTACAGTTACTGTAGTAGACATGAAACTTAAACTAGCCCACGACACTGGTGGCATTCTCACCATCAATACTCTGGCACTAAAATATCTTGTATTACTCAACCTTGACAACATACAAACATGTAGTCTTTATTCCCAGTTGCTCAAGTTGTGCAAAACAATTGGGGGCACACACATTACATGTACATGTTTACAACCAGTCTTTGCAGCCATGCTTCATCAAAGAAAACCTTCATGTTACTCTAAAGTTAAGGCTGTTTTGAACTTAACTACAGAATAGCCTACTGTAGTATGGAAACATATTTTGGTAAATTTGTCTATGAATAAATGGATTTATTGCTAAGGTTCATCTTCAATAATGTTTGAGCTGTCTTACTATGAATAAAACGCATATATGAGGTTGAGCCGGAGATACTCTGGGCTTGAGCCATGTTCCATTTCCTGTCAGACCTTTGGATACAACTGCTACTACTACTTTCTGGGACCTTTTGGTCACCACTAAAGTTTAAACAAAAACCTGGAATTCTAACTGCCGAACCATAAGTGTGGACAGACCAGTGACAAACACGCTAACAGCAAGTGACGACAAAACTTTAAAAATTTGTTTCACGGAGGTAACAACTGGTGGTCATTGATTTGATACTAACAAACTTTTACAGCATGATACAATGGAAAGATCTTCCATCTGCAAAGATGGAAGAATGCCTACTACACAATGGACCATTCTTTATACAGAACTGTACTAAGGCAAGGCAGCTGTTGGTACGATCTATACAATCAATGTGAAGATGTTGCCTGATACAACAGCTGGATTCTGTCATCTCCTGCTTGTCAATTATCTCTTTGTGCTCCTCCTTCCTGTCTTTTGATAACCTCATTGTTCAAAATATCAGAAAGGAAGAATGGAAAATTGATTTATTCTGAGAGTACAAACTGTCTTGAGTAACCGCTGGTACGGATGGATCTAACAACTTTATCTTCTTTCTTCTCAGATTTTTTAAAAAGGTAAGAACATGTCAAACCTGAATTTCTGCTGCAGTACTATAAAAATCCACTAGAAGCCACAGTCTAACACGCTCGTACCCAGCGCCGCGAAGAAGCCATAGCTTTAGATTGTGGGCTCAACCAATACACAAATAAAACTATATGGAATCCACATCTGTCATTTTGTTTTGTTTTATGTTTGTCTCAATTACCTTAGCAAATCGTAAGTTGTGTGACCATTCTGTGCGTCTCTATACAACGTGAGACTATACCCCAGTTAGCTAGCGTTTTCTACAGTTACCGAGGTGAAAACAAGACGAAAGTTTACTATTTCGGGGGTAAAATGTTGCCACAATGGTGATACGTTATATCAAAGGGAACTTTAAAATGTACCTAATTTGGTGGAGCTGCGAGAGTGTTAGATTACCCCTCTAGATTGCCGAGAGGGGAGTTATGTCACGGAAGGGAGTTTGCTACGGTAGCGAGTTTGGCCTTCTCCGCCAGTAGCTCTCCTTCCCAGGTTTATATCGCTTCCCCCAGCATGCTTTGCGCGGAAAAGATACGCTCGTACCCAGGTTACCCAGGACACAAAGACTTGGTAAACACGAAAAGGCGCCCCGCTATGCTCAGTGGGCCCGGGGCGTGGATCTAATTAAAGGACGCTGTGGAGGAGCGTGACAGTCTAACATGCCCTTCCTAAATGCTCACCTAACAAGCCTGTTTTCGGGTTAATGACCCCAACCCGAAAAGGGTCCGTAACTGTCAAGCCAGTCGCTAGGAACGTAATTTAGTCAGGCTTCTCATGTACCATATACATCACCTATAGACATACTATCGTGTAGTGATGACACGAAAGAAGAAGATCCTAAAATACCCGTCCATAATTTCCCCGAGTTATGCTTTACAAGTTACAGACCCAAATAAAAACAAGGTATTGTAATCTTCTTGGCAAAAGTAATAAAAAATAAATAAAATAAAAATTAAAAGCTGATATGAAAAAGCTGTAGTGTTATAGTGGCCTTATGTCTTGAACACCAGAGGGTATCTGAAGGGTGTAACCTCTCAGATTATTGATGCTGCATTGAATAGATCTCTTCAGAATCATATTTTCTAACGTAGTGGAATTAGGGTTACCAGTAAGCTAATGAGAACTGAATCAGATATAATGTTGTCAATCTTCTGGTTCTGATTGTGTGTAGATCTTCTAAGTAAACATCGTTTTTCTTCAAATTTGCGAGCCACCAAATTGAATTGTGCAGGTTCAGCCTTACCAATGTTGCTGATAGCCTGCGGACACAACGAACAGCGACTGTCGTCTCCCCACGACATGGCGTCCGCCTGCGTACAGCACACCTCGTACGATGTGGAGTAACCTGAGAACGCTGCAGAGCTGCAGTAGACATCAGTGTAGCATGTACCGATGCCACTGGTGTCACCTGAGGAGGAAAAACAGTAGCAAATAAAAAAACAAGAATCTGATGTACCTCCATGAAATTATGTAGAGTTTTTGTGAATTTCAAAGAGACATCACAAACGTTTATGATTCTTCCCTTAATCAATCCTAGCTATCTCCTTTCTTATTTGTTAGGGACAGCTGACAAGCTGACAATGGATCAAGGTTGTCTCCTGCTTTAAATTCTTTTCCGTCCCACTCGTTTGGGAGCCTATATTGTTGAATTTTAGGGGGGTAATATTTTTTCCGTCCCAACAAGCAAAGTTCCATCCTGGGACAGACGGACTGTCTAAGGTCCTAGTGACAGCCCTGCAATGGATGTACCCCACTACTTTCAAGTAGGGGGTGTCAGTGTGTGATGCTGCAGTGCCTGAAAATACGGTTAGGGGGGTCACCAGAGGAAGAGAAGAGTGACTGACCTCCCCACTCGCACTTGAGCCCATAGTACCCAGGTGGACAGGTGCAGGTGTCGGGGCCGCTGCACACACCGCCATGCTGACAGGTGTAGGTACAGATAGCTGGGGAGGAAAGAACATTTGTTTGTTTGTTTGTTTGTTTATATGTTTGTGTGCAATTGCATAAGAAAATAATAAAACAAAGAGATGTAACGTTAGTTCACCTTTATCCGCAGGGTAACCTATATTTGTTGTGTTTATCCACACAGTATTAATTTAAGGGATATCAAGTTGACAGACAGTGGTGTCATGCTGTAATAAGATCCAACTACTGCAATTTGAAACTATCATCCGTCAACTTGATACCCCTAAATATCCGTTATTTCAAAGCAATGGATATAGGTAACCCCGCATATAAAGGTGAACTAGTACTAGCCCTAATTTATTTTCTCTTGTTTGTACAATAATTAAGTTGTTAAAAGTTATTCAATTATAGCTTTTGCACAAGAAAGATAAGGTTAATAGTTCACTACTTTCCTTTATTCATAATTAGTTCAATTTGTTTGGTTGTGCACATAATTCTTCTAAATTCTTCTGATTCTTGTAAAAACTTTTTCCATCTGCAACAGTGCAAGTTGGTCCTAGAATGTATTTCGAGCCCTGTATAATGTAAGTTGACTCACGCTGATCGCAGGCTAGGCCCTCCCAACCCTCACAGCATCCCTGGTGAGTCTCCTCCACCATGATGGTCTGTGTCACCGCAGGTCTGCAACAGGAACATGTCTTTACTAACCTGACCACTAACCCATTAACATAACTCATTAACTCATATCAACTAACATCACAGCATCCCTGGTGAGTCTCCTCCACCATGACGGTCTGTGTCACCGCAGGTCTGCAACAGGAACATGTCTTTACTAACCTGACCACTAACCCATTAACATAACTCATTAACTCATATCAACTAACATCACAGCATCCCTGGTGAGTCTCCTCCACCATGATGGTCTGTGTCACCGCAGGTCTGCAACAGGAACATGTCTTTACTAACCTGACCACTAATTCATTATCATGTCAACTGACTTTGAACTCAATTGTCTTAAAAACTTTTTTATCTGGAGGAGGGGGTTGTGGCTGGAGGAGGGGTTGTGGCTGGAGGAGGGGGTTGTGACTGGAGGGGGGGTTGTGGCTGGTGGGGGGGGTTGTGGCTGGAGGAGGGGTTGTGGCTGGAGGAGGGGGTTGTGACTGGAGGGGGGGTTGTGGCTGGAGGACTGGGGTCTGTACGGGGAAGGGGTTGTGACTGGAGGAGGGGGTTGTGATGGGTCTGTACGGGGAAGGGGGTTGTGGCTGGAGATGGGGGTTGTGACAGGGGTCTGTACGGGGAAGGGGTTGTGACGGGTCTGTACGGGGAAGGGGGTTGTGGCTGGAGGAGGGGGTTGTGACAGGGGTCTGTACGGGGAAGGGGGATGTGGCTGGAGGAGGGGTGTGTGACTGGGGTCTGTATGGGGAATGGGTTGCATGTGGCTGAAGGAGGGGTGTGTGACTGGGGTTTGTATGGGGAAGGGGGTCTCTATGGGGAAGGGGGTTGTGTCTAGAGGAGGGGGTAGTGACCAGGGTCTGTTTTGGGAAGGGGGATGTGGCTGGAGGAGGGGGTTGTGACTGGGGTCTGTCTGGGGGAGGGGTTGTGTATGGGGGTGTGCAGGAAATGGGGTTACCAGGTCTATGCAGGTAGAGGGGTTATGAATGGAGGAGGGGGTTGTGACCGGTGTCTGTATAGTGTGTGCTATCTCAGTACAATGTTACATAATAACAGCCCAATTCCGCCAGGAGGCGCAAGTGCAAGCCAATGTTTTGTCTATCATCTCTATGTGTGTCCAAAACGAAACTACAAGAATTCCCCACTATTTTACTTACTTGTAGTAGACGCAGATTGAGGAGTCTGGATCGGACGATTCGGGGTCCAGTTGCCATCCCTGTGCAGTGGTAAAATACACGTTTTAATAGTGGAGAAAAGTGCGGCGGAAGTCAGGATCAAGACACATTGGCAAACACGCGATGATCGCGACTTCTGCAGTTTGGAGAGTTAGGGTAGGAAGTGGGTCATTCCATTCGATGGACGGGGGTGAAGTCCTCGTGGTCAGGTCTCTGGGGAGAACATAAGGGACTGACCAGTAGATGTTAGTCAGGGGGCGAGGTCGAGGACTGACCAATAGACGTACTAGTAGCACTTCCGGAATAGAGATTGATGAAAGTGCCGGGGTACGGAATTGAGGACAGACCAGTAGATGTAAGTCCGGGGGACAAGACTGCATGGGGACTGACCAGTAGATGAAAGTACCCGGGACGAGATTGGGGACTGTCACCAGTGGCAGTGGATATAATTTGTCATGGACGAGATTGGGGTTTGACCAGGACACAAGATTTAGAAATGACCAATAGATGAAAGCCCCGGGGGACGGAATTGGGGACTGACCAGTAGATGCAAGTCTGGGGATGCAGAGTTAACACTAAATTGAAAGACAACATTGAGGGGGAAATACTGGTTGGAAAGTTAGATACAGAGGGTGAACATGTGATTCATACAAGAATATTGAAGTATTTTCTGTTGACTTTTAGTGAATGACGTTTAACAGTGCAATGTCGGACTTAAAACCTAAGTAAGTACGTCAATGCGTCACCTCCAGCATCAGCGTCACGACGTCGCTGCAGGGCGCGGTGGTGTTCTCCCGTGGGGTGATCTCCTCTTCCTGAGGTACCGTCACTGTCACGTCACAGAAGTGGGGTCTACGAACGGAAAGGACATTCAAACATTTTAAGAATCTATAATTCTAACTCACACACACACTCTCAGTTTTCTTTTCTTTACCATGATAACTTTAAGGAGGTCTTCGTCCGGACCGATGTCCGTCTTTTGACAAAACACATAATGATACATATTAAAGTTTAAACTAAGATACGCCCAAAAGCAGTTACTCAAGAAACTGGATATGATTTTGGAAACGGACAGGCGTTTCAGACAGCCATCCGGAGTCTTTCGTCAGTCACTGGCGTATCTTTTTTCCTGGATGTATAACCTTCATCGATATGGACACAAGTTTAAACTAACATCCCCAAAAAATCCATTCCAATTCCACCTTTTGCCAGTTTTTGCCTTAACGGAACGGACTGAAGCAAACCCGATGCGATGATGCGAGCGGGCGAATAAAAAACAATTTGCCCCCCCCCCCCCAAAAAAAGTTGCCTTCATTATGAAAATTAGTGGCCCTAAATGTTTAAGAAATACGGGTGATCACACATTTTCTTCTTTGACTTTGGAATTGAGTCTTTGGCATTCAACGACATAAGCATGCATTTTCAGATATCTTTTTGCAATTCACAGCACATATTTGCTCATCATGCATGCAGCTGACTAAGTTGTAAGATTTACTAAGTGTATGTTCAAAAACTTTTGGGAAGAAACGGACGGAACAAGGATGCCATCCATATGATCAAATCAACATGGCCCTATCAGTAGTAAGAAAGAAAGCGGTATCCACGATAAGAAGAAATGAAAGCCATGACACTTACTCGGCGTTTACATCTTGGGTCAGCAGGGTCTGTCCTAAAGCAACGGCCACGAGAAACGCCGCTGCAGTCGGGATGGATGGCGCCGGCATGGCCCAACCTGAACACGAGCAAACAATGAATGAATGAATGAAGGAATGAATGAAGGAAAGAAAGGACATGAATGAATGAATGATGGATGACTGAATGATGGATAAATGAACGAATGAATGAATACTATCAATGAATGAATAAACAAGAGCTATCTAACACCCCGAAGTCGTGACCATAGCTTGTTCAGAACGCGAGATATCAAAACCGGAAGTTCCGCTGCAGTACCAAAGGAAGCCGCTAGGGGATCTAGTCATTTCCGACTTTCGTCACCCCCGCCAACACACCCTTTATAAAACCGATCCATCCAGCCGTTCTTGAGTTATCTTGTTGATAGACAGACATACACACACACAAACGTTAGTGAAAATATACCCTCCATGAATAGATGAAAAGTATGAAGCATAGCTAGAAAAAATCTTGAATTGTCTAAATTGCTTGAATACGTGCCCGCCAAATTAGATGCTTTTAGACAGATCTGCACAATTCACCTGATTTTTCTAGCTTTGCCGCTGTACTACTGTAGGAATATGGGCGGAATGGTGGATTGACATGGTGTATGTTAATCGTTTTATCCGTTATGATACTCTTTTTATCAAAGCCCTTAGGAACGCAGATATGAGTCGGGACATGACTTGCAAGTTGAAAATGTCTGTACCTGTGTACTAGATTTATATGCTTAACAACTTTTGTCTATCTAATACTCTACAGTATATGCGGGATATATCAATAGATCATGATAAAGCCTGATCACCGTCAATGTAAAATTTTAATTAATCCTTTTGTTGGAGGAATTTCAGTCAACGAGGACACGTTCGTCGCAGGTCGTCGAAAGACTTTGATCGGACTTTCCAAGCCAGCCTTTTGTGTAACAGGTTTGTACGACACATTTACGACTATACTAAGAATGTCTTCAGTTTGCAATCGTACGACGACCGTACGACAAATGACGTGAGAACTACAAATTTGCCCTTCACTGGACAGCTTTTAAGTCTGTACGAAAAATATAGGACTAAATTACCAAAGTGTAAAAAAGATGAAGCGATGTCAGAGTCACAATGGGCGAAAAACCTTCATTACTATATAGTATAGATATGAAAGAATGTGGAAAACTCTTCAACACTCACACCCCTCTAATGCAAACATAACAGTTCTAGTTTTCCTATGGGAAATCAACAATACGAACACCTGTTTCAGTACTTCATTGTCTTTCGTCCCCCGAGTTCGATATTCTAACAGTTTCTACGGGTCAACATCTGTAGTCTGGAATCCAGCCTCGTTGCTACCCCGGACTAGTAGATACATTTTAGCCTCTACCAGGCCTTTCTATCGGGGCATGGATCGTAGAATTCGGTACAATTCGGAGAGTCAGTATGCGGAAAGGTGGTATCTCACAGCACCGATGCGGCACTGCGGGGTTCGTTCTCTACGGCATTGTTGTGTTATTTTCGCCATTTTTTATAATTCAGATATTGCGTAATACTTAAAAGTATGACTTAGAATACAACAAAATACACAAAACGTAAGAAAATTCGTTCTTTATCTCTGAGATTCGTTGAGTATATTGCGAAACCCCAGCGACGCATCGGTGACGCAAGTGCAGTAAGATACCACCTTTAGGTCTCAAACTGTACTTTTCAGGCGGGCTAAGTGCCATGCCAAGTTATCATTTGTCACGTCCAGAACACGGTGGTTGCGCTGCGACCTGAACGTGATTTGTGAAACCATCGTCTTCATGTTTGGAATATCATAAAAAATGCGTAAGCATGACTAAAAGACAACATCACACAGAGCGTAAAGAGGTTCGTTTTATCTGTGTGATTCGTCGCTGCGAGGGCCACCACCCGAGTGAGATGGAGGCCTAACTACAAAAACGTCATCATAACCCGGCCTATCTCCGTCAAAACGTAGCCTGGAGTCCAGCCTTGTTAGCTTTGTTCGAGTAGCGACCTTCGGGAGCGGAACAAAGCTAACAAGGCTGGACTCCAGACTATAAAAACGTGGGAAGGAGACATAAAAATCGTGTAGTTTTTGAATATGTTCCTCAGAAGAACATAACAAATTGATAAACACGCAGCCACTCTCTCATTGGTGGAACCGCTAATTGTAATGGACAGTCAGTATCGGTCTATTCAATCTTTCCCCACGTATATATGCATACACACACACACATACATAACGCGAGAATAGAACATTAGATACATGGCACTGGACAAATATGTTCTAATGCTCTATAGCTCAAAGGACAACAATAGCATTTTCCAATCGTTAAATCTGTTGGCTTATCTCAATGCATTGATGATGATCTCCAAGCCTGGAGGATGATTAGCTAAACGGGTACAGCTGTCATGTATTGGCGATAAAAGATTATTGAACCATTCATACAGCCTAGTAACGGTTTAAACGGATCGTTTGCATTATTATGTAGGCGTCGATCCATTCAAGGAATTGATTTTTTGGATAGCCGTGCCCCTTGTGTAGGGATGTCCCTGTAGCCCAAGTGGTAGCAGCCCCAGAGTTGAGTTACTGGTTCAAAGTAGTTAGTTTTTAAGTTTTTAAGGGGGGGGGGGGGCTGCCGAGCAGTTCACGGGCTGGATTTTTTTGGCACTTTTGGGCATGGTCGCCACGTGGATTCGTGGGACAACTTGCGGCTCCAGGAAGATTTTTTGGGCCCAGCCGAGTTTAAATAGGGCGTACAATGAACCTGGGACCCGGTTATGCTTAGGTCACATTTCCAAACCGGGGCCAGCTTTCGGGAGCGAATAGAAGGGTATAAAGCCTTAAAAATCAACAAAATGTCAAAGAGATTAATGGGCATGATTTCTGCATATTTCAAGGTATACATTTTAATTTTTCTTTTCTTAAAACATCCCGGCCGGGCCCCGGTTTGGAAATGTGACTTAAGCCTAACATATAGACGCCGTATGCCAAAAATAATGAGAACACCAAGAGGTATACCGCTGTATCTTGCAGTTCACCAGGACAAATTTGTGGCTTCGAAGCCCGGCCGGGGCTTCAACCCGTGCAAATATGACTACGCCTTTATGCTTAGGTTCCATTTCTGAAACGGGGCACGGGAATGCTTGCGGAAACGAAAAATAAAAGTGTTTATTTAGGAATATATACAAATTATGGTCCTGACTAATTTTTTTTACGTTCTGTGTGTTTTATTGGCGTTCTTATCATACTTTTCGTTTCGGAAAGTTGCCAGGCTGGGCCCCAGGTTGGGAATTGGCACCTAGGCCTAAATGCCACGGGAAACACATTTCCAGTCCGGGGAAGGCCATCTCGATTAGGGCTGTTCGGGGAGGTGTCTAGAGCACGTTAACAGGGTAAGAGTTGAAATATACCTGCTACAGAGACTTAGAAGGAGACAATTGCCGGCCTACATGGTGAACAACAATGTCTCTGCCCTTTCTAGTGGTAACGTATCAGTTTTGTACAAGTTGCGTAAGTACGGACTGTGAGTTTTGGGAAGGGCCCCTACTCTTTTCGATAAAGCTTGGGATGGGAAACATCCTAGTTCAGTTCAGACACGAGTATCAAAGACTGTGTAGTCACAGGTTTCAGAGGGTTTTATATAAAAGACTGCTTGTCAGGGTCTAACTCAAGGGGGTCTACGTTTAAATTTTCTTGAGGGCATATGCACATTGACTCTTGAGACCAGGAGCTGCCTTAGTGTCAACCGTGGAAACAGTCTAGCATCCAGGCTAAGAAACTGGACGAAACTCCGGATTCTTGAACCTTTGGCTATATGTGTTAAGAGAAAAAACTCACCAAATTTCAAAAGGTTTTCTAAAACCATGTGTAATTAAAGTTAAGTTGTTTGTCTGGTCTTCCCAAACACGGACCGGAGTCATTGGCGGAGACTGGCTGATAAACTACAATCGCCTAAAATGTGCTGTTTACTTTGTATACTGCAGTGCCTAGTGGCACATAGGTGAGCAAGTTTCTCTGCTGTTTCTGTAACAGGGCATATTTTTACAGGGAGGGGTTGTTAGCCCTTCCCTTTTCACATACACGAGGCATCTACTCGAACAAGGGACCCCAATTTTACGTTCCTTCCGAAAGACGGTGCAGCCCCTACCGAGACGCCCGGCGAAAGGAACCCAGAGCTACACCGCGAGGCCGCTACCAGGTGAACCAGAAGGACGTCTAAAATGCTACGAAAATTGACTTTCAACAAACTTACCTTGTCTATTGATAAATGTTCTCACTACTCTCGAGTTGACACCGTTGATGGATTTAAACTTGTTCAAAGTAATAACTATACACTGTTAGTCTTGTCGTCTTCTCGAAGGGCTTGGTACGTCTTCAAGTCTTCTTGAAGGCACTAGTGCCCTTCTCCGACCGTCCCTGTCTCGCTGGCCCTTTTATACCGTACCCTCCAAGATGACGTCTAGCGTCTTTTGTTCCCGAAGTTGTTGACGAGAAGAAAACTTTTGTTCCCTGCACCAGTTGTGCCCGGTGGGACAGAAAGACGAACATTTGACGCTTCACTGATTCGACGATGATTTCTAAAGCACGGTAACACATGGCGACACTGAAAGGAACATCCTATCGACGTTTTTCCTTCATTTTGCTGATTTTCTGTTATTCATACTTTGTGTAATGGGATTGATTTTTTTATGTAAAGGTATTTTGCAACATCCTGTATCTTTCTATGACTTTTGTACTCGCAATGTGTATGATATGATGTGACAATTATCTAAAGTTTGCTGATGGAATATTTCTGAGAAATCGAGAACAACATCATATATATCATATATACATCCAGGCAAAAAGGAAACATTATAATAAAGACTTAAGGTTATGAACATAGCATCTATATACTAGACATACAGCTCTTCACTATGTATTCTTTTCATATTGTATAGCATAGAACGCGTGTATTTTTTTTACCAGATTTGTACTAAGTTGTCTGATGTAATGCTTTGACAAACCTTGTACAGTGTGTCTTTATTTCAACATTGTATATCCTATAATCTACACGTACTACATTACATTAATGTTACTAAATATATAGCCAGTTATATACAATTTACATTACTTGCCTTACATTTTACCGGTGACAATTGTTGTGTGGTAACTTTGGCTTGGCATGACTATACATTTCTAAGAAAACAAATCCTGTTTTTAAGCGATTTTTTTGATAGCGATGACACTTCTTCTTTGATAAACATGTTTTGAGATGGGGTTGTGTAATTCTAGATATCCACTGGTCTACGGAACTGCTAACCTAACAAAAAGGGCCGCGAACGGTTTGGCTTATGCCCCTACTGCTTGGGCTACATCCTTGCGAGGAAAAAATGGAGTAGAAAACTATAAACGAATAATGTTATTCGAAAACGTTTTTCCTTTTCTTGCGATGTTCAAGAGAGCAGGCTTAATTTTTGAAATTTTGAATTGTTTGAACATGCGGAAGAAAAAAAGGTAGCGTAAATTACATGGTCACGTAAATTACATCATCCTTACAACGGCGAAATCTGATAAAGGTCTTCTCGAATAGTCGATGAATTTGCGTCATCGGAGATTGCAAAAAAGTTATATTACATGGATCTTTTATAACAAATATGAATAATTTAGCTTCTCTATCACGTAAGCCGTTAATCCTGGGAAACTTCGTTTTTTTCTAAGCAGCTTCGATCAAAAAAGTGTTTAGAAATGATACTTTTCGGGTTCAAAATAAAAACTTCACTACATGCTCTACCGGAAAAATGAGACAGGCGATACCAATACGTGTGTCGGAAAAAAGCAAAAAACGGCTAATTTGCACACTAAATATCTGACTTTATGAAGCATCACTTGAGCTATCTACATACCAAAAATCACGACGATCCGTTAATCCCTTCTTGAGTTATTCCGTTTCAAAGTTTGACACTATCTGGCCCCTGCAGTTCCAAAACAAGCCACAAGGGGGCCGAAACCTATATCACTTAGTCCCAAGGGCTAACTACTGGGCTAGTATCTACCACTCAAAAATCATGACGACAGCATGTTTAGAACCCAGAAGTTCCACTGCAGTACGGGAACAAGCCGCTAGGGAGGCCAAAATCTAATCGTTTTTAATTAAGTAAGACCTTCCCACATACTACACATTAAAGAATTGGTTCTAAATCACTCGTTCGATGACAACAGGCCTTCCGCACGCGGACGCAGATAGAGCTTGTCCTGTGTTGGAAAGCCCGTTTGAACGATCGCTTGAGCCCGATCCTTAATTCGCTCATGTGAACCAACCAATCAGCGCCATCGTCCAAAATTTGGACGATTCCAAACGTTCCGGGGTCCCAGACGGAACAGCAGAGAAGCGAAATATATAATGTATAATGAATTTTAGAGCTAGAAGCGGCCGTATATAGTATATAATGAACGTTGGAGCAAACTACTTTCTATATGGTACATGGCTAAGTCGGGAGAGAGTCGGGAGAGTTGGGAGCTAGATTCAGCTTTGTGTAAGCTAGGCTTTAGACTGCTCCATGGTAGTGTACAATTAATTTAATCATTTCAGATAACCAATCACACACGTGCATTCTTTTGACCAATTAAACTATAGGGATTTTTCAGACTAGACCAATCATGGACGAGCAGACCCTGTGCTCACCTGTTGGAATCCCCGCCAGTCTGTCTGAGTGTCGCGCCATTGTCTGCTGTCTGAAGTGACGGACTTTATATATACATCGCAGCTTCTCAATACAGAACAACGCAACGGCCGCTATGTGACAGAGCTCTTTGTACTTTCAGCGTTCTACCTTAGACAACAGGTTAGTAGGTAGTCTCCAGGCAGACGTGTCAGATTGATAAAAATAGAGAAGAATTTAGCCAAATAGGGACAAATAAGTTACTATGGGTTTTTAGTCAGGCTTTTGTAGTATATCCAGCTAACACCCGCGGTCGAACAGTTTACTCCTAGGCCAGTTATAACTCGTACTAGACTTTTATTCCTACCTTGGCAAAATTCCCCTATTACTATTCGGTCAGGCGGGAGTCTGGTAGAGACTAGTTATTAGGGTCGTTCTTCACAAAGTGCCTGTATGTATGTTTGATTTACGCTTTAACGTTACACTTGTCAGACCAATGTGATGCCAATAATCGGTAACTTAACGATTAATTCCTTTGTGACCGTCAGTGGATACAGAAAACGCAGCCGTGAGACACGATTCCATGAGCTAAACTATTTATATGCCCTCAACATAGCAGCACACCCAGATTTCAACCTGATGGCAGCCATCCACCCGAGACGACTTCGTTCCCTGGGCCACGTTCTCCGCATGGACCCGTCAGGCCTATACGTGTGCGGAGGAGAAAACCCGGCTGAAGGTTCCCTCCTGATGGACTGTGAACACTTACCTTTCGACCTCTTGGCCAGACAAGCCAGGAATAGGTGGGTGTGGAATGCTTAAGTTGATAAGATAAAATGACTTCATATAAGAACGGTCTATAGACATGTAGCATAGGACCCACGGTCTAAGAAATGTGAATTATATAGTATTACATATAGATATACGTCCTCAAGGCTACAAAAAACGCCGACACAGCAGGACTTGTTATGTAAGGCATCCTTGTGCCTTATCTATTGCTTTAATTTGTATTGACGTTTCGATCTAATTCTTATTTTACTTTCTTGCTTCCAGGATATCAGTATTGGAGCCATCAAGCCAGGATCAACCGCCTGCAGCTATCCAGGGTGGGACTTTTGGTGACGTCCAGATAGATCGGTGCTCGTGTGTACGTCAAGCCCTACCAGAGGACCTGAAACTAAGTTAAGTTCTTGTGTGTCACGGCTTCAGGAAGGGTCTGTCCTGCGAGAGCCAGCTGGTGCTAACCCTCCAAGACCTGGACAAGAGCATGGACCAGAACAAACAGGTCGATGCCGCGGTGCTTGATTTTAGCAAAGCATTCGATACCGTGCCTCACGAACGTCTACTGAGCAAGCTCGAGCACTATGGCATTTCTGGCCTCCTTCAGTCTTGGCTTAGGGACTTCCTTACGGAGAGAGCCCATAGGGTTGTCTTTGACGGTGGAACGCCAAGGTCACATCTGGAGTTCCGCAGGGTACTGTGTTAGGCCCTCTACTCTTCCTGCTCTATATTAACGACCTACCCGATTCCGTAGACTCACATGTTCGACTATTTGCTGACGATTGTTTGATTTATTGCCTAGCCTTAGCTTAGCAAGCTCTTTGTTGGTGTAAGGTGCTTGAGTGTGTTTTGTTGACATGCCGAGTGATGATGCTGGTAGGGTTTTATATTCGGATACTTTGTAAATTGAGGCTCATTTTGAATTCGGGGCTTTAGCTCTTTCTGTGGTGTACAGGTCGGGTGTATGGCTGATTTTGTTTCTGAAGGTTTCTGTGACTGTGTCGATAGTCTGGATTGCATTCGGTCAGTTTGTAAGTTCTGTTTTGTAGTAAACAGGGTCTTCCCTGGTTAACTCACTACCTGTTCTTCTTTCTGTTTTTTTATGTCGTGGTCACTGGTTGTCGGGACTTCCTTGACCATTACATAAGCTGCCTGTGTCGTTATCTTGGGTCCCGAACCAAGAGAGCGACACCGGCCAGAAAGGAAGACAGGTGAATGAAATCATAGTAGTTGATTTTTTCTTCTTTAGAAACACTTTCCCGGCGTCGACACAGTCACAGAAACTGAATCAGCTATGTACTGGGCTTGGTATACCATAGAAACAAAACTTGCTTTCGAAATTTAAACCGAAACAAACAGCAACATTTATTGAGATTTCATCAAAGCGCACTCAGCCTCCTGCCACCCATCATGAGATCATGATTCTTCCAGCTATTTCTATTTTAAATTTTGTAGTTTAATTTTGTCTCGTCTTTTCTACCGAGGATCATTGCACCGTAGGAAGACATGCCTGGACGTGGGAAAGGTGCTAAGGACTGGTGAAGGAAGGTGCCGAACATGCATGAACAAAAGGGACTTCGCAGTCTTTCCTGCACATATGACAAGGTATCATACTGTATTGTGTGAAAACAGTTTTTCACTATAGGACAACATTCTTTGTCAATGATTGACTTTTCATTTGTGTTGGAAAGTTTAAGCAAGGAGATTTGGCCTCCTTGGAAGGCCTAAAAAATTAGGTGAATGTGCACCCATTTTTTTTGTGGGTGCATCGGTGCCCCTAAATATTTCCATAGGTTGGCGTAAGGATATCAAAGTATACAGCATATTCTTGACATCTAAGTATAAGAAAGATAATAAAATGTCTGTCACAACATGTTTAGGAATTCGAAGTTAGAATTTGGGTTTATCAATATTTTCAATTCAATGCTCCAAAACTGGGCGTACCACGTCGACATCGAGTGTCACAAACTGACAGAGTTCCGCTAGTGACCAAGGTGGCATTAGTCCTTCCCGACAAAGGCAACCTATTGTTACTGCATTTTGTTAACAAATTTTACATGCCAAGGGATAGGCGTTCAGTCTTTTGTATTTGTTACAGTGGTAGTAAGGGGGCTTATGTATGTCTCTTTCAAATATCACAGGAATGTGTACGAAATGTGACAGTGGTCCTGGCGGAAGGCGTCTTGGTGCCTCGTTGTGGGTTTCCTTGGAAGTCTTCATCAGCTTCGTCAGAAGACATTCCATGACTTTATGTTTAGATGTCTTGATGGACATGGGACCTTTCCCAGACATTTGACAAGGTATTGTATTGTGTGAAAGCAGGATTTAAGTGACAATAGCTGTGTTGGTAGCATTCATTATAATAAAGGTTCTGTGACTATGCTAATACATTCAGATTTGTAATTGTAGTGCAGACTGTCAATAAATCCCTTCGCGTCGGCAAGTGTAAGTTTACAGTTTAATTTATGGTCTTGTACAATGTTAGCACAAAGTGTTTTTTTCTCTCACTTACCTGACTTGTAATTCTTTTCTATCGCTGATCTGACTTCTATCTGGTCACTGACGTTTAGTGTTTGTTACATCAGTGGTAAGGCAGCTGATACATGTTTGTTTCTTTTATCGTCTTTTCTACAGCAATGTCTGGACTTGCTAAGGGAAGGTGGGCAGAGGAGGTGCCAGGCGTCACAGCCACGAAAGCGCATCACAACACCCGGAGAGACAATGCTCCTGGCAGAAGGCGTCTTGGTGCCTCCTCTCGTTGTGGGTTTCCTTGGATGTCTTCATCAGCTTCTTCAGAAAACTTTCTATATGAAATTATGTTGTGATGCCTTAATGGACAATGGGACCTTTCCAGACATTTGACAAGGTATTGTATTGTGTGAAAAAAGATCTTTATTGACACGACAAAAGTACAGCGACTTTCGTACGGTCTACATGTATAACAACTACTTACAGTACAACTAAACACATATATATGGATATCTATCTTAAATTGCATTAGCCATGTTGGTGGTAATAAAAACATTGAAGTAACATCCAAGATGTCCTAGTTATATATCACAGCCCCATTCGCTATTAGACAGGCGTTGAACCTTGTGTGTTTGTTGCAGTGGTGTTGGGGGAATGATGCGTGTCTGTTTCTTTTACAGATTTGTTAGCAATGTCTAGCTACGTCGTACGAGAGAAAAGGAGCTGGGGAATAGAGTGTAAAGCGTCACCGTTACTGAGGGTGCTTCGTGACAATATCCAGTGCATCTCCAAGACAAGGAGGTGCAGTCTTTTCTAGACATATCATATGGTGTACTTTTTGTTGTTGCAGTTGTAGAATAACAATATTTGTCAATGAACGATTTATGTCCTTGTGACTAGAAAGTAAATGAATTGTGAGATTGCAATCATTGCTTTAACTGAACAAACAATACCCTCTGTACGTCCTGAGGGTATTGTTGGAAGGACTGATCACAACTTCTCGGTTGATGTTAAGGTGCTTGAGTGGGCTTTGTTGACATGCTGAGTTTTGTAGCCAGTAGTTGGTCAGGACATTTTGTGAATGGAGGCTCCTTTTGCACTCAGCCTGTTTTATGTTTTATATTTCTGTTTCATGTTGTGGTCAGTGGTAGTCAGGAACCTCTCTGCCTCGTGATGTTATCTTGGGTCCGGAACCAAGAGAACGACACAGGCCAGAAAGGAAGACAGTCGATATTAGTAGTTATCGACACAGTCACAGAAAGGAAATCGATGCAGAATGCAAAGTGTACACCGTTACAGTCATCACGTATGGTGTTAGATGTATGTAGCTAAGCTTCAAGAAGAATCCAGTTGTTGTCAATATTGCCGGTCCATTGTACAGAGGTCTATTGTAGCCATTTAAATCAATCCTTTGGAAATTTCCCTACCTAAGGCTAAATAGGCTGGCGCTGTCACTAACACAATGACACACACACGCACACACTAACTGACTAACAGACTAACCCCACCAAACACACACAAACATCAGCGCAAATGCCTTCAAAAACTTGCTATGATTCTTTTAGTTCAAAGGCTACCTCTATACCATGTACCGGCAATATGAAATTACTGAATCTAGGCTCTTTTATCCATATCCTAGACTAGAGTAAGGATAATTGTTAATCTAAATAGGTTATAAGTTTTATGTTCAATTCATCATGTTTTAATGCTATGGTATTTCTTGTGTGGTTTTGAAATGTTTATACTTGCATTTATCTATTTTGCCAATAAATGCTATTGAACAAGTATGTTGAATCAGATGTGTAGTGTTTGTTTTACATTAGACTTGAAATGAGATGGATTGGTGCTCCCGTCCCACAACCTCGACCAGACGCAAAATGGACGTCCCCCTCACTCCCTTTACCCCCTGTGGAACGAATGGTGCACCCCTCACCTGACCCTGAATGAAATGGTCTCTTCTCCCCACAACCTTAGCCCTTGTGAAATGAATGGCCCCTTCTCCCTACACTCTTACCCCCTTGTGAAATGAATGGCCCCTTTTCTCTACACTCTTACCCCCTTGTGAAATGGATGTCCCCTCCCTTGCCTGACCCTGAATGAAATGGTCTCTTCTCCCCACACCCTTAACTCCTTGTGAAATGGATGGCCCCTTCTCCCCACACCCTTCGCCCCTTGTGAAATGGATGACCCCTTCTCCACACACCCTTAGCCCCTTGTGAAATGGATGGCCCCTTCTCCCCACACCCTTTGCCCCTTGTGAAATGGATGGCCCCTTCTCCCCACACCATTTGCCCTTGTGAAATGGATGGCCCCTTCTCCCCACACCCTTAGCCCCTTGTGAAATGGATGACCCCTTCTCCACACACCCTTAGCCCCTTGTGAAATGGATGGCCCCTTCTCCCCACACCCTTTGCCCCTTGTGAAATGGATGGCTCCTTCTCCCCACACTCTTTGCCCCTTGTGAAATGGTTGGCCCCTTCCTTTAACCCCTTGTGAAATGGATGGCTTCTTCTCCCTACACCCTTTGCCCCTTGTGAAATGGATGGCTCCTTCTCCCTACACCATTTGCCCCTTGTGAAATGGATGGCTCCTTCTCCCTACACCATTTGCCCCTTGTGAAATGGATGGCCCCTTCTCCCCACACCATTTGCCCCTTGTGAAATGGATGATCCTTTCTTCCCACACCCTTAACTTCTTGTGAAATAGATGAACCCTCCCATGCCTGACCCTGAGTAAAATCAAGTAAACAAGAAAGGCCAACATTTGTTTTAGAGCAAATATAGCATATTTCCACCATACATACAAAATTACCCATGTGCGAACATGGAGGGCCTCATGCAACTCTTCTGCTTAGAAATGATTTCAACTAAACACCCTTTTGCCCAAAAATGAATCTTAAAAAGTTTCCCGCGTGCAAGAATAGATAATTACAGACAGTGCATTCCATGTAAAGAGGTGAAATAGACTAGTCCAAAAACACTACCTGCGGCATTGCTGAAATATGAACATGTTGGTTAAATGGATCCCACATCCTTTGATTTAAGATAACCCCTGGTGAAATGAATGGTGGTTCTTTTTCCACACCCTTACCCCCCCCCCCTGGTAACATGAATAATCCATCCCTTGCATGAACCTTTACAACATGTGAAATGGGCGGCCCCCTTTCCAAGAACCTTTAACAGTAGTTTAGTTTGTGCTTGACAGTGTTAAGGCTGAGAGTAAGTGGTAAAGGTTTGGGCCCCCTGGCGGCATGTTTTGTTAATTCAGAGGCCAGTTTACTGTTAAGAAGGACATGATTTTTTGTATGTAGCATCATGTTTTGGTCTACACATCCGACAGCAAAAATGCATGGTAATGCGACCACTGACCCGCTAAGGTTATTATGATCCAGCACAATCTTGTACTTTTTCTCTGGATCTTCTGACACATCCCCCCTGCGATAGCTCTCAGGACTGCAGGTCCCAGTCGACCAAGAGACGGCCCTAATTATTGTTATATTAATTAGGATGTTTTCCCCTATATCTTTATTTCGTACTCTGTGTAATAGTTGCTGCCGTACATTCTACCGTGTACAATTGTCGTGCAATTAATTTCATTCATACATACATATATGGACTATCAAGGCAAGGACATCAGAGACAAGGGGTGTCTATGACAACATCAAAAAGTTGATAATATGGAGGAAAAGGGATGCCTGAGAAACTAAAACTGAATTAAAACCAAACCATCACGCGTATACCCAGCCATTACAACTCCAGCGAAGCATCCTTACATACAGCAGAAAGATAGAACACATTGAAATCGTGCCAATATATGTTTGAAACTATTCCTAACATAAACTTCGAACGCCAATTAATATGCATTGCAGTTGTTTTGTATTTTGCGGCTGCAGTCAGAAGATTGGACGTTGGAATCTTGGAATGAAGATTTGCCATGCCATAACTCAAGAACCTCTTGATGGATTAAAATGGTATTTGGTATATGGGTAGGAGTTGGGAAGACGAAGTTTAGGGTCAATTTTGGTACTGTGACCTTGGTACTGCAACAAAACTTCGATTTCTTTTTTATCTTTTGACCTGGACATGCTTTGGCCTTGATTGTATGGTGGTAGATAGCTTGTGATATCAGGAAGAAGTGATGTATATTTGGGCCCCCTAGCGGCTTGCTAGCTCTGGAACTGCAGGGGCAATTTTGTCAAAATCATCCAAGGATCATAATGAAGTATAGGGACGATGGACTTCCATGATATTTAGCATGCAGGTATCTTTGACAGAGATGTACATAATGAAGTTCAAATTATGCAAATGTGGACTTAATTTGCATGCTTAATTTATGAGAAAAGACTATATGTACATTGCTTTCCATTACAGTTTGTGGTAGGTGGACGATTAGCCGATATCAATTATGCAAAAAAAGTTCCTGATTTGCATAATATTGCATAAAATTAATGTGAAAGGGGCCTAATTCATGTAGTAAGTGATTGGATTGTCAAAATTGTGACCCGTGTTAGTTAAAGGTGTACATAATCAAGCATAAATTATGTGAAAGTTATTTGCATAATAAGATTATCTCATGGAGGTATGAGGTCTCCGAACTTTTGTTTCGTTGTTCATATATTGATGGTTTTCAGCGCCAAGGACAGACTTAGTTGTTCATGTTTCGATGGTTTTCAGCACCAAGGACAGGTCTAGTTGTTCATGTATTGATGGTTTTCAGCACCAAGGACAGGTCTTGTTGTTTATATATAATGGTGCTTTTCAGCACCAAGGACAGATCTAGTTGTTTATATATAATGATGGTTTTCTGCACCAAGGACAGGCTTAGTTGTTCATGTTTCGATGGTTTTCAGCACCAAGGACAGGTCTAGTTGTTCATGTATTGATGGTTTTCAGCACCAAGGACAGGTCTTGTTGTTTATATATAATGATGCTTTTCAGCACCAAGGACAGATCTAGTTGTTTATATATAATGATGGTTTTCTGCACCAAGGACAGGCTTAGTTGTTCATGTTTCGATGGTTTTCAGCACCAAGGACAGGCTTAGTTGTTCATGTTTCGATGGTTTTCAGCACCAAGGACAGGTCTAGTTGTTCATGTATTGATGGTTTTCAGCACCAAGGACAGGTCTTGTTGTTTATATATAATGGTGCTTTTCAGCACCAAGGACAGATCTAGTTGTTTATATATAATGATGGTTTTCTGCACCAAGGACAGGCTTAGTTGTTCATGTTTCGATGGTTTTCAGCACCAAGGACAGGTCTAGTTGTTCATGTATTGATGGTTTTCAGCACCAAGGACAGGTCTTGTTGTTTATATATAATGGTGCTTTTCAGCACCAAGGACAGACTTTGTTGCTCATGTATTGATAGGGTTCAGCACCAAGGACAGACTTAGTTGCTCATGTGTTGATAGTGTTCAGCACCAAAGACGGGCTTAGTTGCTCATATATTGATAGTGTTCAGCACCAAGGACAGACTTAGTTGATCATGTATTGATAGTGTTCAGCACCAAGGACAGACTTAGTTCCTCATGTATTGATAGTGTTCAGCACCAAGGACAGACTTAGTTGCTCGTGTATTGATGGTGTTCTGCACCAAGGACAGACTTAGTTGATCATGTATTGATAGTGTTCAGCACCAAGGACAGACTTAGTTGCTCATGTATTGATAGTGTTCAGCACCAAAGACGGGCTTAGTTGCTCATATATTGATAGTGTTCAGCACCAAGGACAGACTTAGTTGATCATGTATTGATAGTGTTCAGCACCAAGGACAGACTTAGTTCCTCATGTATTGATAGTGTTCAGCACCAAGGACAGACTTACTTGCTCATGTATCGATAGTGTTCAGCACCAAGGACAGGCTTAGTTGTTCATGTATCGATAGTGTTCAGCACTAAGGACAGGTCAAGTTGTACAAATATTGATGGTTTTCAGCACCCAGGACAGCCTTAGGATCAGTACCATGTCTCACTCCCATAGCCCGACAGATTAGATTTTATTGAGAAATCGTGACAACATTTTTAAAAAGAAAAATTGAGTACGATTTTATTCATAAATATGAGTGCTATAGTGGCCCAGCAAGTAACAATACTTCATTCATGCAAAATACACATACTTCCTTGCATACAGTATCCTTGTGTCGACTACACAACGATTGGCAGGAGAGTAATAGTGAGTAATAGTATTTTGAATCGTAAAACAAAGAGTACATTGTAAACTGGACATCTTCATTATGAGAAAAATTTCAAAATTGTGACAAAAGATGTATTGCCGCGTAGCAAGCAACATCACCACGCCCCCTTGTTTACATGTATGCCGACTCTGGCCTCCCTGACATTCATGTGAAACCTAAGATGCCTCAAAACACCCTCTGAACACAAACAAGATGTAGCGGCTTTCTGTGTTTGTTCTGTCAGTTTCAGTGGACAATTCCACGTGTGTATTATTATTTTTCTATTCAATGATCTTCTATCTATCCATCTACAATTTTTACATGGGCAAGAGGGAAGGCAAGGCATTTAATGCAGGTTAGGCTTGAAACTAACGTGATAATAATAGTAAACAAAAAGAACTTGGCTGCCTAGTCCTGCTATGTTCTAAAATCTTCAGAGAAACTGGATACCCAAGTGATTGATACATTTTGCAACTATAAACGAACGGCGCGTGGCTAGCGTCTAAACAATGAACTTTTATTTCTTTTAAACCTCGAAAAAGAGTGTACGATATAGTGAAGGGTGAGCAATAAGAAATGCCGGAAAAATGCTCATTTAAACTAACATTCCGGCGTAGAAAACGTCAGTGAAAATTGCAACTCTTGGGTTCCTGGAGGTGGTCGCCATGTTCATGCCCATTGCTCACATATCCAGCCGGCAAACAAACAATTTGATATGTAACAATAAGGAAAGAAGGGAGAAATCTGTCGGAATCAAGAATGGCAACTTCATGACCAATTCGTAAAAAAACAAAACAATTTTTCATTTCTGAGATTATGACAACCAACCTTGCTTGCACAAAATTCCAGTACATTTTGTAAAAAATCGGATCGAGCAGTTGATACCTTTTATATAGTTCACAGGTCCTATAAATGTATTCCTCGGAGTGGGTGCCCTAAAATAGTGCAATGTAAGATAGAAAACGACTGCCTGTACGTACATTTGTAGCATTAGAAAAATCCCATTCAAACAGCCAAACATACCTACGACAGTTAAGTGACGAAATTTAATCTAATACCAAGGATATTAGCGTGTAATTTTCGGCAGCCGCACACAAGGTCGGATGTGCACAATACTAAAATTTGCAGTAATGCGGTAAGTTAATGGTAACACGATGAAAAGTTCCGCCACCGGGGCCATCAGCTGCCTTAAGGGCCCCAAAACAGGCCAGGGTCCAATTTCCATTGAAAGTCAATGCAAACTGGACCCCAAAGTCCCTAAACCTGGATTGTAGACAAGGAAAGTACCACCTGAGAGAACCGCACACCTGGATTCATCCATTTCCCAGAGCCGGATCGCAAGACGATAAAAAGTTCCGCCACCGGGGCCATCAGCTGCCTTAAGGGCCAAAAAACAGGCCAGGGTCCAATTTACATTGACTTTCAATGCAAATTGGACCCAAAAGTCCCTAAACCTGTATTGTAGACAAGGAAAGTACCACCTGAGAGAACTGCACACCTGGATTCATCCATCTCTTAGAGCCGGATCGCAAGACCAGGAAAAGTTCCGCCACCGGGGCGACCAGCTGCCTTAAGGGCCAACAAAACAGGCCAGGGTCCAATTTCCATTGAAAGTCAATGCCCTTCGACACGTGCAAGTCCCTAAACCTGGATTGTAGACAAGGAAAGTTACCACCTGAGAGACTGCCACCTGGATTCATCCATCTCCCAGTTCCGGACCGCAAGACGATCAAAAGTTCCGACGTCACCGGGGCGACCAGCTGCCTTAAGGGCTTAAAAACAGACCAGGGTCCAATTTACATTGAGAGTCAGTGCCAATTGGACCCTAAAGTCCCTAAAACTGGATTGTAGGCAAGGAAAGTACCACCTGAGAAAACTGCACACCTGGATTCATCTATCTCCCGGAGCCGGATCGCAAGACGATGAAAAGTTCCGCCACCGTGGCCATCAGCTGCCTTAAGGGCCCACAATATCTATTTTTGTTGTTGTTTTTTTGTCAAAAATGCACTGGCCAGTTTATACCTCAAAAGCTTTCTTGTTTCATTTGATATACACGATTCTTTCGTCTAGCAACCAGAACATCGAAACCCAGTTTTTCCTTTTGCTATTTGATAGTCTGAAATTGTCCTCAGCTATTTTGCATTTAAATTCATAAGTACGGTATAAAAAGTGATTTTAACATTTTCCTTTCAGTGTCTACAGTGGATACTATATGAAACGTCTGACCGTTTCCAAAAACATATTCAGTTGCTTTCAAGAGTAACTGTTATTTGGCGTATCGTATTTACCTTACATTGATGTCTAACTTCCATCGTCATAACACTAAGTAGCCCTTCCAATCTTGGTAAACAAAAGTTTTGTCAGCGTTTGGAATAATATTTTACAAAAAAAACATGTCTCCCTTTTGCTCTAAATTCATATATCATTATACTAAGTAGTCATTCTTCTGGCAAACATAGTTTTGGCAGCGCTTGCAGTGATAATGTACAAAAAAAGCATTCCTTTTTGGTGCTCTAGATTCATATAAACATAAACATACACATAAAGATAAACATAAGTAGGCGTTCTTCTGGCCAGTAATAGTTTTGCCGGCTCTTGCAATAATACTGTACAAAAACATTCCTTCTCGGTGCTCTAATTTCATATGAACATTACACTACGTATTGCTTCCTCTTGTAAAATAGCTTTGCCAGCGCGTTCAACGATATTGTACGAACAAGTAGAGTTCCACGAATACATATCTTTGTCAAATGATGTCAAGTGGTCGATTTCTAGATTTGAATGAAATCTCATTATTCTTTCATAGCCTATACTGTACGTTTGATGATATCAATCACAACCTAAGGTATGTGCAATTACAATGCACATCCAGCACCATCTGCTCAAATTATTCCCTTCCAAAGGTAACAACAAAACCACCAACTGTAATTCTAAATAAGCCGCCAGGGGCCCAATCTTACCACACTCCCATCCTGCCCCAAGACATATCCACTCATAAAAAGTATGAGCCTCAAACTTAAGAATAGTTTTACTTCCAACTCTGCTACCCGGGCCCGCTGCAGTACCGTAGCTCGCCGCCCATTATCGAATTTCCCCCTCTTTTATGCAACCCTACCAAGCCACCAAATATCATGCAGAAACGTCCAAATAAAACTGAAAACGTAATCGTCTTGGCTAGGATAAAAAGCATTTCTTTTCGGTGCTATATATTCATATATACATGGAACTACATG